>NC_092174.1:42936482-42963982 GCF_045791955.1 Oncorhynchus clarkii lewisi
GTTGGATCGGGATTGAAAAGCGATCAGCCTCACTCGCCTCACAGCGATTCATCACACTGACATTTCACATTTGAGTCATTTAGCAGACGCTCTTATCCAGAGAGACAGTTAGTGCATTCAGGTGAGACAACCACATGTCACAGTAAGTACATGTTTCCTCTTTAAAGAAGTTAGAAGGAAAAGACTGTGCTAGAAAGAAAAGTGCAAGGTTTATTTGAATTGATATGTTCAATGTTTTATTACTGGGGGAAGGGGGGGTGAGACTGAGATGTCTTATTTCAGATTACCTTTATGAAAATACTCTCATCTCTTAACTGCAATTCCTGCTGTTCTTTTCAAGCGTGGTGATGTCACGGTTTATTCCACACACAACTCTCCCTGACACCCCACTCACCCCTCCTCCTCCTCTCGTCTCAACACAGAACTCTCCCTGACCCCTCACTCACTCCTCCTCCTCTACTCCTCCTCTCAACACAGAACTCTCCCTGACACCCCACTCACCCCTCCTCTCCTCTCCTCTCAACACAGAACTCTCCCTGACACCCCACTCACCCCTCCTCCTCCTCTCCTCTCAACACAGAACTCTCCCTGACACCCCACTCACCCCTCCTCTCCTCTCCTCTCAACACAGAACTCTCCCTGACACCCCACTCACCCCTCCTCTCCTGTCCTCTCCTCTCAACACAGAACTCTCCCTGACACCCCACTCACCCCTACTCCTCTCCTGTCCTCTCCTCTCAACACAGAACTCTCCCTGACACCCCACTCACTCCTCCTCCTCTCCTCCTCCTCTCCTCTCCTCTCAACACAGAACTCTCCCTGAAACCCCACTCACTCCTCTCCTCTCCTCTCCTCTCCTCTCCTCTCCTCTCCTCTCCTCCTCCTCTCCTCCTCCTCTCCTCTTCTCTCCTCTCCTCTCCTCTCCTCTGGACACTTGTATCACATCCACCTCTTATGATCCCCTCTTAACGTTCTCCTCTCTCCTCAGTACGTCGTGTCCCTCCACGGTTCTCTATCCCACCCACCAACCATGAGGTGATGCCTGGGGGCAGTGTGAACCTGACGTGTGTTGCTGTGGGATCTCCCATGCCCTATGTCAAGTGGATCATGGGAGAAATCGAACTCACCAAGGTCTTTACTTTCACTGTTACTTACCGTTTAGCTTCTTTTAAAAAAATAATCTGTTTTATTCAATCTTTATGACTACAGCACCTTGAGCGTATGTATGAATTGTGTTGAAATAAGTTTAAAGGAGGGAAAGCGTAGAAATATAGCACATAGAACGGATTTACCGCTTTTTCAGACTTGCTTTCAATGCTAATGCTAAAGATCTATTACTCGCATTTCTATCTCAAATATATGTCAGATCATACACAAAAGCTAGATAATGGACCTTTATGATTCTTCTTATTTAGGAGGATGAGATGCCCGTCGGTCGGAATGTTCTGGAGGTGACCAACATCAAGGAGTCCGCCAACTACAGCTGCGTGGCCATATCATCATTGGGCCAGATCGAGGCTACCGCTCAGGTCTCCGTCAAAGGTGAGGGGTCAAAGGTCACGCTGTTTGTTTGTGTGTGTGTGTCTTTCACTCTCTTTTGGCTTAAAAGACGTATTTCAGTTAGTCGGGCCGTATTTCAGTAGTCAGGCTGTATTTCAGTATTTCAGTTAGTCGGGCCGTATTTCAGTTAGTCAGGCCGTATTTCAGTATTTCAGTTAGTCTGGCCGTAGTTCAGTTAGTCGGGCCGTATTTCAGTTAGTCGGGCCGTATTTCAGTATTTCAGTTAGTCTGGCCGTATTTCAGTTAGTCAGGACGTATTTCAGTTAGTCAGGACGTATTTCAGTATTTCAGTTAGTCGGGCCGTATTTCAGTTAGTCAGGCCGTATTTCAGTATTTCAGTTAGTCTGGCCGTAGTTCAGTTAGTCGGGCCGTATTTCAGTTAGTCGGGACGTATTTCAGTATTTCAGTTAGTCAGGCCGTATTTCAGTGAGTCGGGCCGTATTTCAGTTAGTCAGGCCGTATTTCAGTGAGTCGGGCCGTATTTCAGTTAGTCAGTTAGTCAGGCCGTATTTCAGTTAGTCAGGCCGTATTTCAGTATTTCAGTTAGTCGGGCCGTATTTCAGTATTTGAGTTAGTCAGGCCGTATTTCAGTGAGTCGGGCCGTATTTCAATTAGTCGGGCCGTATTTCAGTTAGTCAGGCCGTTAGTCGGGCCGTATTTCAGTTAGTCGGGCCGTATTTCAGTTAGTCAGGCCGTATTTCAGTGAGTCGGGCCGTATTTCAGTTGGTCTGGCCGTATTTCAGTTAGTCGGGCCGTATTACAGTTAGTCGGGCCGTATTTCAGTTAGTCTGGCCGTATTTCAGTTAGTCGAGCAGTATTTCAGTTAGTCTGGCCGTATTTCAGTTAGTCGGGCCGTATTTCAGTTAGTCTGGCCGTGTTTCAGTTAGTCGGGCCGTATTTCAGTTAGTCGGGCCGTATTTCAGTTAGTCGGGCCGTATTTCAGTTAGTCGGGCCGTATTTCAGTTAGTCAGGCCGTTAGTCGGGCCGTATTTCAGTTAGTCGGGCCGTATTTCAGTATTTCAGTTAGTCGGGCCATATTTCAGTTAGTCTGGCCGTATTTCAGTTAGTCGTGTCGTATTTCAGTATTTCAGTTAGTCTGGCCGTATTTCAGTTAGTCGTGCCGTATTTCAGTAGTCAGGCTGTATTTCAGTATTTCAGTTAGTCGGGCCGTATTTCAGTTAGTCAGGCCGTATTTCAGTATTTCAGTTAGTCTGGCCGTAGTTCAGTTAGTCGGGCCGTATTTCAGTTAGTCGGGCCGTATTTCAGTATTTCAGTTAGTCTGGCCGTATTTCAGTTAGTCAGGACGTATTTCAGTTAGTCAGGACGTATTTCAGTATTTCAGTTAGTCGGGCCGTATTTCAGTTAGTCAGGCCGTATTTCAGTATTTCAGTTAGTCTGGCCGTAGTTCAGTTAGTCGGGCCGTATTTCAGTTAGTCGGGACGTATTTCAGTATTTCAGTTAGTCAGGCCGTATTTCAGTGAGTCGGGCCGTATTTCAGTTAGTCAGGCCGTATTTCAGTGAGTCGGGCCGTATTTCAGTTAGTCAGTTAGTCAGGCCGTATTTCAGTTAGTCAGGCCGTATTTCAGTATTTCAGTTAGTCGGGCCGTATTTCAGTTAGTCGGGCCGTATTTCAGTATTTGAGTTAGTCAGGCCGTATTTCAGTAAGTCGGGCCGTATTTCAATTAGTCGGGCCGTATTTCAGTTAGTCAGGCCGTTAGTCGGGCCGTATTTCAGTTAGTCGGGCCGTATTTAAGTATTTCAGTTAGTCAGGCCGTATTTCAGTGAGTCGGGCCGTATTTCAGTTGGTCTGGCCGTATTTCAGTTAGTCGGGCCGTATTACAGTTAGTCGGGCCGTATTTCAGTTAGTCTGGCCGTATTTCAGTTAGTCGAGCAGTATTTCAGTTAGTCTGGCCGTATTTCAGTTAGTCGGGCCGTATTTCAGTTAGTCTGGCCGTGTTTCAGTTAGTCGGGCCGTATTTCAGTTAGTTGGGCCGTATTTCAGTTAGTCGGGCCGTATTTCAGTTAGTCGGGCCGTATTTCAGTTAGTCAGGCCGTTAGTCGGGCCGTATTTCAGTTAGTCGGGCCGTATTTCAGTATTTCAGTTAGTCGGGCCATATTTCAGTTAGTCTGGCCGTATTTCAGTTAGTCGTGTCGTATTTCAGTATTTCAGTTAGTCTGGCCGTATTTCAGTTAGTCGTGCCGTATTTCAGTTAGTCGGGCCGTATTGCGGTATTTCAGTTAGTCAGGCCGTATTTCAGTTAGTCAGGCCGTATTTCAGTATTTCAGTTAGTCTGGCCGTAGTTCAGTTAGTCGGGCCGTATTTCAGTTAGTCGGGCCATATTTCAGTTAGTCGGGCCGTATTTCATTATTTCAGTTAGTCAGGCCGTATTTCAGTTGGTCGGTCCGTATTTCAGTTGGTCTGGCTGTATTTCAGTTAGTCGGGCCGTATTTCAGTTAGTCGGGCCGTATTTCAGTATTTCAGTTAGTCAGGCCGTATTTCAGTTGGTCAGGCCGTATTTCAGTTAGTCGGGCCGTATTTCAGTATTTCAGTTAGTCAGGCCGTATTTCAGTTAGTCAGGCCGTATTTCAGTTAGTCGTATTTCAGTTGGTCGGGCCGTATTTCAGTTAGTCGGTCCGTATTTCAGTTGGTCAGGCCGTATTTCAGTTGGTCGGTCCGTATTTCAGTTAGTCGGTCCGTATTTCAGTTGGTCAGGCCGTATTTCAGTTAGTCGGGCCGTATTTCAGTATTTCAGTTAGTCAGGCCGTATTTCAGTTGGTCTGGCTGTATTTCAGTTAGTCGGTCCGTATTTCAGTTGGTCGGTCCGTATTTCAGTTGGTCTGGCTGTATTTCAGTTAGTCGGGCCGTATTTCAGTTAGTCGGTCCGTATTTCAGTTGGTCTGGCTGTATTTCAGTTGGTCGGGCCGTATTTCAGTTAGTCTGGCCGTATTTCAGTTAGTCGGTCCGTATTTCAGTTAGTCGGGCCGTATTTCAGTTAGTCGAGCAGTATTTCAGTTAGTCAGGCCGTTAGTCGGGCCGTATTTCAGTTAGTCGGGCCGTATTTCAGTATTTCAGTTAGTCGGGCCATATTTCAGTTAGTCTGGCCGTATTTCAGTTAGTCGTGTCGTATTTCAGTGAGTCGGGCCGTATTTCAGTATTTCAGTTAGTCTGGCCGTATTTCAGTTAGTCGTGCCGTATTTCAGTTAGTCGGGCCGTATTTCGGTATTTCAGTTAGTCAGGCCGTATTTCAGTTAGTCAGGCCGTATTTCAGTATTTCAGTTAGTCTGGCCGTAGTTCAGTTAGTCGGGCCTTATTTCATTATTTCAGTTTGTCAGGCCGTATTTCAGTTGGTCGGTCCGTATTTCAGTTGGTCTGGCTGTATTTCAGTTAGTCGGGCCGTATTTCAGTTAGTCAGGCCGTATTTCAGTTAGTCGGGCCGTATTTCAGTATTTCAGTTAGTCAGGCCGTATTTCAGTTGGTCAGGCCGTATTTCAGTTAGTCGGGCTGTATTTCAGTATTTCAGTTAGTCAGGCCGTATTTCAGTTAGTCAGGCCGTATTTCAGTTAGTCGTATTTCAGTTGGTCGGGCCGTATTTCAGTTAGTCGGTCCGTATTTCAGTTAGTCGGTCGGTATTTCAGTTGGTCAGGCCGTATTTCAGTTGGTCGGTCCGTATTTCAGTTAGTCGGTCCGTATTTCAGTTGGTCAGGCCGTATTTCAGTTAGTCGGGCCGTATTTCAGTATTTCAGTTAGTCAGGCCGTATTTCAGTTGGTCTGGCTGTATTTCAGTTAGTCGGTCCGTATTTCAGTTGGTCGGTCCGTATTTCAGTTAGTCGGGCCGTATTTCAGTTAGTTGGTCCGTATTTCAGTTGGTCTGGCTGTATTTCAGTTAGTCTGGCTGTATTTCAGTTAGTCGGTCCGTATTTCAGTTGGTCTGGCCGTATTTCAGTTGGTCTGGCTGTATTTCAGTTAGTCTGTCCGTATTTCAGTTAGTCGGTCCGTATTTCAGTTGGTCTGGCCGTATTTCAGTTGGTCGGGCTGTATTTCAGTTAGTCTGGCCGTATTTCAGTTAGTCGGTCCGTATTTCAGTTAGTCGGGCCGTATTTCAGTTAGTCGGGCCGTATTTCAGTATTTCAGTTAGTCGGGCCGTATTTCAGGCAGTTGAATGTGTGTGTGTGTGTGTGTGCGTGTGCGTGTGTTAGAATCAAGATTATAACACACGCACGCACACACACAAGACAACACGCTGGCTAGGTCAGTGGAGGACCCAGTGTCTTGAGTCCCAAATGTATCCTCTCATCTCTTTGTGCCCTGATAGTAGTGCACTAAAATAAGGAATGATGATGCCGTTTTGGTCACCCAGACTGTAAGGATCTCATGATGAGTCATCTGCTCTGGAACGGACTGTGTGTTATCACGTACACGACAAGCTGTGATGACAAAGGCTGTATCCCCAAATCGCACCATAATCCCAACATAGTGTTCTACTTTTGATCAGAGATGGTATAGGCCCAGGGTAAAAAAATATAGTGCACTATATAGGGAATAGTGTCCATTTTTTGGGACGGAACCACTGCGTTCTCTCATGTACCTACAAAGCTGTGATGACTGGGAAGTGTGGTTGGTGACGAACCCAAGCAGTGTGACTCATTATGGCAGATTGTTATGGAGTTTGATCCGATCAAACAGCTGTCTTGTGTTTCCACCACAACGTTAATGTTACTTCAGCGTGTTTGATTCACCTGCGATCTGATCAACTGGCTATCAGGGGTATTTGGGTTCACACACTCACACACACTCACTCATCAACGCGTACGCCATCAACTGGCTAACAGGGCTATTTGGGTTCACACACTCACACACACACACACACACACTCACTCATCAACGCGTACGCCATCAACTGGCTATCAGGGCTATCTGGGTTCACACACACACACTCATACACACACACACACCACACACGCGCGCACACACGCACGCACACACACTCGCGCACAAACACACACACACTCGCGCACACACACACACACACACACACACATACACACACACACACACACGCACACATACACACACACACACTCACGCACACACACACGCATCTGTGTGTCTGCTCGGAACATATGTCTGGACTGGGCCGTGGGTGTGTCTGTCAGGGTTTCCGTTAGCTGGTAATAGCCGGCTTTTGGCCGTTAAAAAGGGAGGGCACTAAATTAAATTGACACCGGCCAATATTCCATGAGAGAAAAAAAAGATGTATTCTTTTTTTAATATATTTTTATAAAAATATATGTTATTTTTTAAAATATTTTATTTGTATGTCGCCCAGTTCTACTGGTTGGAGGAATGTGGGATCTATTATCCCACAGCTATCCTAGAGTCTATTTGGGCCTATCATCCCACAGCTATCCTAGAGTCTATTTGGGCCTATCATCCCACAGCTATCCTAGAGTCTATTTGGGCCTATCATCCCACAGCTATCCTAGAGTCTATTTGGGCCTATCATCCCACAGCTATCCTAGAGTCTATTTGGGCCTATCATCCCACAGCTATCCTAGAGTCTATTTGGGCCTATCATCCCACAGCTATCCTAGAGTCTATTTGGGCCTATCATCCCACAGCTATCCTAGAGTCTATTTGGGCCTATCATCCCACAGCTATCCTAGAGTCTATTTGGGCCTATCATCCCACAGCTATCCTAGAGTCTATTTGGGCCTATCATCCCACAGCTATCCTAAAGTCTATTTGGGCCTATCATTCCCACAGCTATCCTAGAGTCTATTTGGGCCTATCATCCCACAGCTATCCTAGAGTCTATTTGGGCCTATCATCCCACAGCTATCCTAGAGTCTATTTGGGCTATTTCTATCTGGACAAACTGACCAATAGAATAGATAACCTTTTCTACTATTGGGGATAGTAAATTGACACAGGCTCATAGGCAGCGGGACCATAAGGCTATAGGGGAAGCTAAGCTTTCTCTAAGGAAATGTAATTCAATTGCCCAAATGATGTAGCCTAATTAGCCTACTCCTGTCTATACAGAAATAACTCAAATCATTCAACATAGGCTACTATAGCATCATTTGTGCCACAGAGAGTCGTTTAAATCACGTTGCCTACAGTTGGAAGGAAAGGCAGCCCCCCCCTACAGTTGGAAGAAAAGGCAGCCCCCCCCCCCCCCCCCAGAGTTAAACAGCGTGTTCTGCAAATAGTTGATTGTTGAGTTGAGACTGTCGGTGAAAAGTAGACGCCCTGCAGGATGTTTGGACATCAAATGGCTATTGCTTTAAAGAGAAGACAATGAAAATACTGTATTTTAGTTATTTGAGTGAACAACAGTAGGGCCTGTAGCCTGTCTTAATGTCAGCAGCGGAGAGCATCGACCGTATCCCCGGTGACTCAGTACTGCTCGTAGTCACTCTTCTTCTTTGCTGCGCTACTTAAAGTTTATTTTTGGACAATCATTTCCTCCTCCGGTTTAGATGGACTTCATATTGTTTTTCGTGTCACCCCATTTCCTAGATCTGTTAAATGGACAATGTTGCCTTTTAATTGATCTGTTTGTCCGTATCAGCAGAGTAGGCTACCCTGTCATTTGACCTATTCAAAAAAAATATATTCTACTAAGCTCTCCAGTCGTTTAAAGTGTAGTAGAATTGCGTAAATAGTTGATTGTTGAGTTGTGACTGTCAGTGAAAAAGTAGACGCCCTGCAGGATGTTTGGAATACAGAAGAAAGGTATCTGACATAGCACTCTGCCATGCCTTGAACCATCAATCACTGTTTGTTCTTTTTTTTTTGCAAACAGTGATTGAGTTCATCAGGTTACGCACCCAATGTATAACGGGGTCTGGTACGTTTGTCAAAGGTTCGGTCAAATTAAAATGCTGTCTGTCAAATGTCCAGTGACACATTTTCAGAACGGAAACCTTGGTCTTCATGTGTGATGTGACCGTCCCTGCCAGGACCCATAGGACATTATATAATGAATAGTCGAATTTTAGTGTCATGTTTATAGTCAGGAAGTAGAATATCAGTGTCTTGTCAGGAAGTAGATTATCAGTGTCTTGTATATAGTCAGGATGTAGAATATCAGTGTGTTGTATATAGTCAGGAAGTAGAATATCAGTGTCATGTATATAGTCAGGAAGTAGAATATCAGTGTCTTGTCAGGAAGTAGATTATCAGTGTCTTGTATATAGTCAGGATGTAGAATATCAGTGTGTTGTATATAGTCAGGAAGTAGAATATCAGTGTCATGTATATAGTCAGGAAGTAGAATATCAGTGTCATGTTTATAGTCAGGAAGTAGAATATCAGTGTGTTGTATATAGTCAGGAAGTAGAATATAAGTGTCTTGTATATAGTCAGGAAGTAGAATATCAGTGTCATGTTTATAGTCAGGAAGTAGAATATCAGTGTCTTGTATATAGTCAGGAAGTAGAATATCAGTGTCATGTATATAGTCAGGAAGTAGAATATCAGTGTCTTGTATATAGTCAGGAAGTAGAATATCAGTGTCTTGTCAGGAAGTAGAATATCAGTGTCATGTATATAGTCAGGAAGTAGAATATCAGTGTCATGTTTATAGTCAGGAAGTAGAATATCAGTGTGTTGTATATAGTCAGGAAGTAGAATATAAGTGTCTTGTATATAGTCAGGAAGTAGAATATCAGTGTCATGTATATAGTCAGGAAGTAGAATATCAGTGTCTTTTATATAGTCAGGAAGTAGAATATCAGTGTCTTGTCAGGAAGTAGAATATCAGTGTCTTGTATATAGTCAGGAACTCCTGACTCAACAGACTGACTCTCTTTCTTTCATTTTCTTGGTTGGTGTTTGTCATCATCTTTAAATGTGATTGTCCACTTGCTCTGTAAACCTCTGGGATTTTCAATAATGTCTGACTGTGTTGCGATAGTTTTAATATGGAGGACTGAGGTGATTTGGACGTGAATAAAGCATATCCATTACTTGAATTAATAGTCCATGAAACAGTCTTAATATATATGTTCCCTTTTCGAGTTATGGGGTCAGTCAGCATATTCAGTCATCTGTCATCTTAGAACACATCTATCCTGTACTGAAAGATCGCCTTGATTTCATTTCATATAACAAACATCTCATCCCCTCTCTCTTTCTCTCTCTCTCTCTCTCTCTCTCACTCTCTCGCTCTCTCTTTGTTTCTCCATCTCTCCTCCTCCAGCCCTCCCCAAGCCCCCCACCTCTCTCATAGTGACTGAGACCACAGCCACCAGTGTGACCCTAATCTGGGACTCTGGGAACCCTGAACCTGTGTCCTTCTTCATGATCCAGTACCGGGCTAAAGCCACCGACGCAGGCTTCCAGGAGGTGTGTTGTAACGGCTCGCTGGGTTACAACATGCTTAGCGTTGCAACATCCCGGGTCACTTTCCCCAAATTCCCAGGTTTTTTTTCTGAAATCCTGGTTGGAGAATTCCAGAAGTCCCGCTTTTCCCTCTTGATTCTGGGAAACTAACAAACCGGGATTTCTGGAAAACATGGGAATGTTGGGACAATTACTGGAGTTTAGCAACTCTAACCATGGTTCGAAAGGGTTGAACCGCCGATATTGTTCTGTAAGTATCTTTGGGATTTAAGTGTCTGCTAAATAACCATATGATGATATCGTAGGTGGACGGAGTAGCTACCACTCGGTACAGCATCGGCGGGCTCAGCCCCTACTCGGAATACGAGTTCCGTGTGATGGCGGTGAACAACATTGGGCGCGGGCCGCCCTCTGACCCGGTAGAGACCCGTACTGGGGAGCAGGCTCCCTCTTCACCCCCTCTGGCTGTCCAGGTCCGCATGCTGTCTGCTTCCACCATGCTGGTCCAATGGGAACCGCCCGAGGAACCTAACGGACAGATCAGAGGGTAAAATGAACGTGAATATGTATTATGTAGGCTCAATGAAGCATTCCTAGACACTTCATAGCATGTGAATATGACTGTGTCCCAAATGACACCCTAATCCCTATATCGTGACCTACTTTTTGAGTCAAATGTGCCATTTAGGACACAGCCTATGTCTTACGAAGGCTTAATGATAGATGTTTCACAAGTCATTTATAAGCAAAATGTCATACAGACAGTGCCTTCAGAAAGTATTCACACCCCTTGACCTATTCCACATTGTGTTGTGTTACAGCCTGAATTCAAAATGGATTCAATTGATGTTGTTGCTTTTAACCCAAGTTTTTAGAAATGTTTTGCAAATGTATTGAAAATGAAATACAAATCTAATTTCCATAAGTGTAGATGTTAGAATCACCTTTGGCAGTGATTACAGCTGAGTCTTTCTGGGTAATTCTCTAAGAGCTTTGCACACCTCAATTGTACAACATTAGCCCATTATTCTATTCAAAATTCTTCAAGCTTTGTCAAATTGGTTGTTGATCATTGCTAGACAACCATTTTCAGGTTGTTGCCATAGATTTTCAATCAGATTTCAGTCAAAACTGTAACTCGGCCACTCAGGAACATGTCTGTCTTCTTGGTAAGCAACTCCAGTGTAGACTTGGCCTTGTGTTTTAGGTTATTGTCCTGCTGAAAGGTGAATTAATCTCCCAGAGTCTGGTGGAAAGCAGACTGAACCAGGTGCCTGTGCTTAGCTCAATTCAGTTCATTTTTTATCCTTAAAAACTCACTAGTCCTTGCTGATGACAAGCATACCCTTAACATGATGCAGCCACCACTATGCTTGAAAATATGTAGAGTGATTCTCAGTAATGTGTTGTATTGGATTTACCCCAAACATAACACATTGTATTCAGGACAAAAAGTGAATTGCTTTGCCACATTTTTTGCAGTATTACTTTAGTGCCTTGTTGCAAACATGATGTATGTTTTAGAATATTTTATATTCTGAACAAGCTTGCTCAGAGGGATATTCAATGTCTGTTTTTTTTTTTACCCATCTACCAATAGGTGCCATTTGCAAGGCATTGGAAAACCTCCCTGGTCTCTGTGGTTTGAATCTGTGTTTGAAATTCACTGCTCGACTGAGAGACCTTACAGTATGTTGGGATATTGTGATGTCATGATGGGGTATTGTGATGTCATGTGTGTAGGCCAGTGACACAAAATCTACATTTAATCCATTTTAAATTCAGGCTGTAACACAACAAAATGTGGAAAAAGTCAAGGGGTGTGAATACTTTCTGAAGGTACTGTATACAGTATAAGGTATGATTGTTTTATTTCTTTTTAGTTAGAAAATAACTATCAAACAAATATCCAAATAATTAAGAAATACTGACACTATTTAATAACGTGCTATCTTGTCTTATCATGTCACATATATAAAACATCTCAATAGGTACAGGTTCTTTCCACTTTTGGTTTGTCAAATGTTGAATGTAATGATTGATTTGTAACTGTCTGCCAGGTACCGCGTGTACTACAGTTCAGACATGAACGACCCTCTGAGTGGCTGGCAGAAACACAACACAGACGACAGCAGACTGACCACCATCTCAGGGCTGACCACTGATATCACCTACAGCCTCAGGGTGCTGGGGTTCACCTCTGTAGGGGACGGACCCCCCTCGGATGTACTGCAGGTCAAGACTCAGCAGGGAGGTGAGAGAGGGAGTGTATCTTACTGTGGGGAGTGTATCTTACTGTGGGGAGTGTATCTTACTGTGGGGAGTGTATCTTACTGTGGGGAGTGTATCTTACTGTGGGGAGTGTATCTTACTGTGGGGAGTGTATCTTACTGTGGGGAGTGTATCTTACTGTGGGGAGTGTATCTTACTGTGGGGAGTGTATCTTACTGTGGGGAGTGTATCTTACTGTGGGGAGTGTATCTTAGTGTGGGGTGTGTATCTTAGTGTGGGGTGTGTATCTTAGTGTGGGGAGTGTATCTTAGTGTGGGGAGTGTATCTTAGTGTGGGGAGTGTATCTTAGTGTGGGGAGTGTATCTTAGTGTGGGGAGTGTATCTTAGTGTGGGGAGTGTATCTTAGTGTGGGGAGTGTATCTTAGTGTGGGGAGTGTATCTTAGTGTGGGGAGTGTATCTTAGTGTGGGGAGTGTATCTTAGTGTGGGGAGTGTATCTTAGTGTGGGGAGTGTATCTTAGTGTGGGGAGTGTATCTTAGTGTGGGGAGTGTATCTTAGTGTGGGGAGTGTATCTTAGTGTGGGGAGTGTATCTTAGTGTGGGGAGTGTATCTTACTGTGGGGAGTGTATCTTAGTGTGGGGAGTGTATCTTAGTGTGGGGAGTGTATCTTACTGTGGGGAGTGTATCTGAGTCCTACCTGTCCTACTCTGTCCCTGTGTCCTAACACTCACCTGTACTACTCTGTCCCTGTGTCCAAACACGTACCTGTCCTACTCTGTCCCTGTGTCCAAATACTCACCTGTCCTACTCTGTCCCTGTGTGCAAACACGTACCTGTCCTACTCTGTCCCTGTGTCCAAATACTCACCTGTCCTACTCTGTCCCTGTGTGCAAACACGTACCTGTCCTACTCTGTCCCTGTGTCCAAATACTCACCTGTCCTACTCTGTCCCTGTGTCCTAACACTCACTCCTGTCCCCCCAGTTCCTGCCCAACCATCCAGCTTCGAGGCAGAAGCAGAGTTGGATACTCGTATCATGTTGACCTGGCTGTGGCCTGTCCAGGACACCATCACTAAGTACGAGCTACAGTACTGGGAGGCTAACTCTGACAACAAGGTAGGAAAGACAGAGCCTGGATCATGTCGTTCTCCTCCGTCTCTCTCGTCTCCCAATCTGTCTCTCTCCACTCGCACACTCTTTACTGTTTGCAGGCTCCTCTGTTACTCAGCAGATACACGTTTCTCCTCACCAAGAGAGTGCTGTACCATGTCATTTCTCTGAATGGTTATGTGTCAGAGTAAAAGCTATGTAATGCATTTCCTCCTGTCCTCTCCTCTGTGGGAGAAGTGTATAAAGCAGTGGTCATATCGACAGCCACAACAATGATTCTGTCTGAGTGCTTCTCAGCTCCGTCAGCTATAATGGTGGCTTCTCCTTTCTTCTGTTCAATCAATAGGCAAAGAAAGCAATTTAACCTCTCAACAAATGTGGACCGTTTTGAAAGGTGTTTTTTGCTCTGGGTTAATATTCCGTTTTTGATACACAGACTGTAGCAGGGTCTTGTCCTGATTCAGGGAGGCAATGGCGTGTTATTTGAGGTGTTTCACGGTGTCTCAGATATTGGTTTTTAATACTACAAATAAACCACTGCAGAATCAGTTTATAATTCACCGAACTACAAAGAGTAGATTAAAACACGCTATTGGGGGCCGAGTCCTATAACGTGAGATTAAAACTCTTCAACTCAGACTTGTACATGTTTGTTGTTAATGGGAGATTACTAATGCTTTGTGTATTAGACTTACTAGAATGATTTAATAAAAATATCTCCCTCTTATCAGATCCACGTGACTTTTAACCCTGCGGGGTCATACGCCGTGGAGGGTCTGAAGCCCGACACCCTGTACCGTTTCTCCCTGGCAGCCCGCTCCGAGTTCGGCCTGGGAGTCTACACACAGCCCATAGAGGCTCGCACCGCCCAGTCCAGTGAGTACACACTCCTTCCCCCTCTCTCTCTCTCTCTCTCTCCCTCTCTCTCTCTCTCTATCTCTCTCCCTCTCTCTCTCTCTCTCTCTCTCTCTCTCTCTCTTTGTCCCTTTCCGTATTTTCCACTAACCCAGGAGAATCACCTCCACCTCAAGTGTCAGTTGCCCAGCAGCTGTTTCAAACTAAACAGCTACGATCCCAACACCTGTTCCTGCTCGTCCTCCACTTCCTCATTCTCTTCAATTCTTTCACTTGCTGACCTGCAGTTGGTCCCAAACAGCCACGATACCACTCCCACTCTTCTGATTTCCCTGGTCTCAGGGTTTTCTACCATACTAACCCTCCTTCCTGTGTGGGAGAGAGAGAGCCACTGTATTGAGGCTGGGGCCAGCTTGGGCCAAGTACATTACTGAGGTACTCTAGGGATAAAGGTTAAGGTGTGTTCAGTGTTCTCTGTGTGTTCAGTGTTCTCTGTGTGTTCAGTGTTCTATGTGTGTTCAGTGTTCTCTGTGTGTACAGTGTTCTCTGTGTGTTCAGTGTTCTCTGTGTGTTCAGTGTTCTCTGTGTGTTCAGTGTTCTCTGTGTGTTCAGTTTTCTCTGTGTGTTCAGTTTTCTCTGTGTGTTCAGTTTTCTCTGTGTGTTCAGTTTTCTCTGTGTGTTCAGTTTTCTCTGTGTGTTCAGTTTTCTCTGTGTGTTCAGTTTTCTCTGTGTGTTCAGTTTTCTCTGTGTGTTCAGTTTTCTCTGTGTGTTCAGTGTTCTCTGTGTGTTCAGTGTTCTCTGTGTGTTAAGTGTTCTCTGTGTGTTCAGTTTTCTCTGTGTGTTAATTAAGTGTTCTTTGTGTGTTCAGTGTTCTCTGTGTGTTCTTTGTGTGTTCAGTTTTCTCTGTGTGTTAAGTGTTCTTTGTGTGTTCAGTTTTCTCTGTGTTCAGTGTTCTCTATGTGTTCAGTGTTCTCTGTGTGTTCTTTGTGTGTTCAGTTTTCTCTGTGTGTTCAGTGTGCCCCCTGCATAAGCCAATCTATTTATTTCTATATAATTTGGTTTATTATGAGTATGTGATGTGGTTTGTGATCTTTGATTTTAAGAACAAGAGCAATGAACAACCGGTTAAGAAATGTCTAGACGTGACAATCAGTAGTCAAGTCAGGAGGTAGAGGAGGAAGGAGCGGAGGAGGAGGGAGAGGAGGGGGAAGGAGTGGAGGAGGAGGGAGAGGAGGGGGAGGGAGAGGAGGAGAGAAGAGGAGGAGGAGCGAGAGGAGGGGGAAGGAGTGGAGGAGGAGGGAGAGGAGGAGAGAAGGGGAGGGAGAGGAGAAGGAGGGAGAGGAGGAGAGAAGAGGGGGAGGGAGAGGAGGAAGGAGCAGAAGAGGAGGGGGAGGGAGAGGAGGAGGAGGAGGGAGCTCTACCGCTTCCTGTTTCTCTGTTCCGTTTTACTCTCGCTCTCTCTCCCTCTGTCTCTCTCTCTCTCTCTGTCTCTCTGTCTCTCTGTCTCTCTCTTCCTCTCTTTCTCTCTCTCTCTCTCTCTGTCTCTCTCTCTCTGTCTCTTTCTCTCCCCAGTCTTTTTCTCCTCCTCTCCTCCTTAGGCCTCTTTGATCTTACAGTTGTCTTGTCAGACACGCTCTCTCACACACACACACACACACACACACACACACACACACACACAGCTAAAGTTGTTTTCATTTTTCATTCATCGTGTTACCCTTCTCTGTCACCATGGTCCTTAGGGTCTTTGTAGTGGGGTAGATTCTCTCTCTCTGCTCTGGGCAGTTTTAAGACCACCTGGTGAAAGCCTCCTCTTCCCAGCCCGATGCCCAGCGCCTGATGCCCAGCGCCTGAGAGTCCTCTATTTATTTAGGGATGTTTCATCTCATACAGCTCTGAGGATTATTTGTAAAGAAAATAAATATTCTACTTCCTGTTGACATTCATTGCTCTAGTTGTTAAAAGGACAGCAACCCCCCCCCCCGACCCCCAACCCCGGCTTATCTTATCTCCCATCCTTTCTTCTGTATTGTTTCTTCTACTATGTTATCAACCTGAGTACTGTAGGTGCATGTGGTCGTTGCGTTTGGTATTTGGGTGTCCTGTTTTCATTGTGATACCCTAGCCAGATGTTGTGACTATGCCTCTGGACTGTGGAGAGTTGGTCAATGTCATTTATTAGGTTTTCTGCTAGAGATGGAAAGATAAAACATACTGTTTTCACTGAACTGGAAAAGTTTGAGGAGCACTTTACATTACAGCTCGTTAACATGGGGCGGAGACCCAAAAGGGTGGCCCCAGCGTTGTCCGGGTTTGGTGGGGTAGGCCGTCTTTATAAATAAGAATTTGTTCTTAACTGACTTGCCTTATTAAATAAAGGTTAAATGATTATATATATATATTTATTTATTTTTAAATTACAGTTATATCCCTTCCCCATAAGCCTGTCATGTGGCTGTATCCTGCTGCTCTAGGCGCTAACAAAGCCCAGTTCACAATCAGAAGTTTCTTTATTGAATAAAAAAGATTTGCACCCAAGATTTGACATTCGTTGACCAGGAGTGTAGTTGAGATGATAGGAAGGGATTGGTGGGAAACCACTTATTTAGATATATTTTTTTAACCTTTATTTAACTAGGCAAGTCAGTTAAGAACAAATTCTTATTTTACAATGACGGGCCTACACCGGTAACTACTATTGGTAACTAATGGTAATTACAGGAGATGACCTAGTTATTACGTTATTACCACGCAATTACAGTGGTTCCTCCTTTTAAAAGTTTTGTTTTTACACCCGCGGGACTCAGCGGCATTGCTCCAGACCACCACAAGGGGGCGTTAGAGCACTCATTATTATGCATTTGGGTCCCAATGTTTTTTATATGATCAATCATATCGAGTAGTTCTGATGACGAATTTGACGCGAGCCACCCTTCTCTGGTGGCTTTCTTCAGACTTCAACAAAGATGGCTGGCAAAACATTACGGGGGAAACAGATGTAAGTAGTTATAACGTCATAATGAGTCAAGCTAAAAATTTACATTTGAGAGGAATATGTTAGTTAATGTTAGAGACCAACGATCGTGCATATATTTTTGTCAAAAGTCAATTTATAAAAATCGCAAATTAGCAAGTTAACTGACTAGCTAACATTAGCCAGCTAGCTAGCTGGTGTTATGACATGAGAACAGTATGACATTGTAATTCGGGTTGTTTTAATGTTTTAGGGATTCCTGAGAACCAGCAAACCAGGCTGTCATCTTGAAAAACAGTGGATGTGAAGAATCTAGCTAGCTAAAGCATTTACTGCAAATTAAATGTACAATTGTGTAAGCTTGCTTTGTCATGCAGCTGAAGTAACATAGCTAACGTTAGCTCACTATTTACTTGCTTATTGTGTAGTGGAGGATAAAAAATAACTGTATGCCTATGGATGTGTAGCTAGCTACAGTATGTAGTCGATCTGTGTATGGACCCTAAAACGTTAGGTTCTGAACTAATATTCATACCAATCTATGAACCTCAGCTATCATAGTTGTTGTATCAACTTCAAGTGTGAATGGCATTAATGAAGCCTATGGATTGAGTAGAATATAATAACTTTATTGGGCCAAGGATGCAAGTCCTATATACACATGTACTGTAGTTAGTACCACGCATGAGATCCCCACATTGTAGCCTATGCTTTGAATATATTCACTGATCATGTACTCTTCCTTGGCAAATAAAGGTGCGGTTCAGGTATGAATCTCTGTGAGACATTCTTTTTCAGTCATTATCCAATACCAGGTGTATGAAACTCCATTCTTTGAATGATGCTGTGTCTGCATGTATGTATTACCAGATATACACTTCAACAGTGTTTGCCACTCTGGACAAAAGAACGAGTCAAAAATTCACCAAAGGCTGAAAAAACGGCTTACGAACGTTGTCTAAGCTGGAACACTAGCGCGAGCCCATAGCAAATGAATAGAATGGAACGTTGTCTAAGCTGGAACACTAGCGCGAGCCCATAGCAAATGAATAGAATGGAACGTTGTCTAAGCTGGAACACTAGCGCGAGCCCATAGCAAATTAATAGAATGGAACGTTGTCTAAGCTGGAACACTAGCGCGAGCCCATAGCAAATGAATAGAATGGAACGTTGTCTAAGCTGGAACACTAGCGCGAGCCCATAGCAAATGAATAGAATGGAACGTTGTCTAAGCTGGAACACTAGCGCGATCCAATAGCAAATGAATAGAATGGAACATTCACAGAGTCTGTTATGACTGGAGTGATGCTTACAATTCCATTTGGCCTAAATGTCACAAAAAAAATATCCCTTTTTATGTTACCACTACAATCTGTTCGTCGGACGAAACTGGGAAAAAAACAACTTGTGTAGAAAGTAAACATCCGCACCTCGATGGTATCAACTGTGCTTATGTCTGCGTAATGACAAAGTAGGGAAAAAATAAAAACTTCTGATAAATGAGCTCGCTGCCCAGACTTACATAATTACAAAGAGGAGATTCTCCTGATTTAAATTGGTGCCCGCGACTTGAAGAAAATCTAAATATACATAGTGAGATATTTGGCGAAATAGACCGGCTACATAGGAAAACAATGGGGGGAGCTCAGCGTTCCAAGGGCAAAAAGTACTTTGGGGCTAGCATTTGATGACAACCAAGCTAGCTGCTCAGGCTTACATACTTAGAGGAGATTCCCGTGATTAAAATGGCGCCCGACTTGAAAAAATCTAAATATACACATTGCGAGATATTTGGCAAAATAGACAGACATGCCTATATTTCCCCCATAGGAAACAATGGGAAGACTGCAGAGTTCCAATATAATGATTTGTTGTTTACATTTTAACTACAAAACAACGTGAGCAGGTCTCATTGCCAACAATAGCGAAGCAGGCATTGTGACGTTGAACAATAAGCTGGGAATAGAATGTTCGGAAGGCGAGTTGTTGCCACGGTGCTCAATAGAACTAATAGGAGCTGGCAGGGTGAAAAATGCACTAAAATAAGTCCTGGTTTTTTCGCTATTACGCCAAAAAGATGGCAAGCAGCTGGGAAATATGGCCATATTATTATGAAACTGGGCTCCACAGCGGACGCAATGAGCTAGTTATTATCAGAAAAGAACGTTGTTAAAAATGTACGTGTTATTACCAGCCTACTATCTACGCGGATTTCTGAGCACTACGCGGATTTCTGAGCACTCTCGTCTGAGTGTACCAGAGCGCAGAACAATTCATTTACGAGCGCTCAATATGGCCGGTGTCAGTAAACGTCGGGGGAAAAAGCGTCATTAAATTGTTTCCAGCACAGTTTCAGTCACCAATGCTCTGGTTAACACGAAAACTCTACTAGGGCAAGTAAAATGGTCTGAGTGGTCTCATTTGTGTCTGTAAGTAGCTTGGGTGCTTGACTGCCGTTTTTTAAGGCCAGAACGCTCAAATCAACCCTACTCCTCGGTCCGAACGTCCAGTGTGCGCTCCGAGAGTGAAACGGTCTGAATTTACAGACTGACAATCTGACAATGCTCTGAATTTAGGAGCGTCACGTTGTACAGCGCCATATGTTCTGTTCCATCCTAACGGAAACCCCGAGGGTTTTTCATGGAATGGAAACACCATAATATTAATGAAATGAATTAAGCAAGTATATACAGGACCAGTCAAACGTTTGGACACACCTACTCATTCAAGGGTTTTTCTTTATTTTTAAAATGTTCTACATTGTAGAATTAATAGTGAAGACATCACAACTATGAAATAACGCCCGTCTCCAGCGTGCCCTGCATTCTGTAGTACAGACATTATTACCACGTTACCGGGTTATTACCATGTTATTACCACGTTACCGGGTTATTACCATGTTATTACAACGTTACCGGGTTATTGCCACGTTATAACCACGTTATCGGGTTATTACCACATTATAACCACGTTACCGGGTTATTACCATGTTATTACCACGTTGCCGGGTTATTACCACATTATAACCACGTTATCGGGTTATTACCACGTTATTACCACGTTACCGGGTTATTGCCACGTTATTACCACGTTGTCGGGTTATTACCACGTTATTACCACGTTGCCGGGTTATTACCACGTTATTACCACGTTACCGGCTTATTACCACGCTACATGGTTATTACCATGTTATTACCATGTTACCGGGTTATTACCACGTTATTATCACGTTATCGGGTTATTATCACATTATTGCCATATTATTACCACGCTATTACCACGTTACTGGGTTATTACCACGTTATAACCACGTTATCGGGTTATTGCCACGTTGTAACCACGTTACCGGGTTATTACCACATTATAACCACGTTACCGGGTTATTACCACATTGTTACCGGGTTATTACCGGGTTATTACCACGTTACCAGGTTATGACCACGTTATTACCACGTTGTTTCCGGGTTATTACCACGTTACCAGGTTATTACCAGGTTATTACCACGTTACCGGGGTATTGCCATGTTATTACCACGTTACCAGGTTATTACCACGTTATTACCACGTTGCCAGGTTATTACCACGTTATTACCACATTGTTACCAGGTTATTACCACGTTACCAGGTTATTACCACGCTATTACCATGTTACCGGGTTATTACCACGTTATTACCACGTTGCTGGGTTATTACCACATTATTACCACGTTACTGGGTTATTACCATGTTGTTACCATGTTACCGGGTTATTACCACGTTACTGGGTTATTACCATGTTGTTACCATGTTACCGCGTTATTACCACGTTACTGGGTTATTACCATGGTATTACCACGTTACCGGGTTATTACCACGTTATTACCACGTTGCCGGGTTATTACCACATTATTACCACGCTGTTACCAGGTTATTATCAGGTTATTACCACGTTGCCAGGTTATTACAACGTTATTACCACATTATTACCACATTGTTACCACGTTATTACCACGTTATTACCACGTTGCCGGGTTATTATCACGTTATTACCACGTTGTTACCAGGTTATTACCACATTATTACCACGTTGTTACCAGGTTATTACCACAGTATTACCACGTTACCGGGTTATTACCACGTTATTACCACGTTGTTACCGGGTTATTACCACGTTGTTACCGGGTTATTGCCACGTTATTACCACATTGTTACCGGGTTATCACCACGTTGTTACCGGGTTATTACCATGTTATTACCACGTGTTTACCGGGTTATTACCACGTTATTACCACGTTGCCGGGTTATTACTACATTATTACCACGTTGTTACCGGGTTATTATCACGTTATTACCACGTTGTTACCGGGTTATTACCAGGTTATTACCACGTTGCCGGGTTATTACCACATTATTACCACGTTGTTACCGGGTTATTACCGGGCACTGTGTTAACACACCAGGGGGCACTGTGTTAACACACTAGGGGGCACTGTGTTAACACACTAGGGGGCACTGTGTTAACACACCAGGGGGCACTGTGTTAACACACTAGGGGGCACTGTGTTAACACACTAGGGGGCACTGTGTTAACACACTAGGGGGCACTGTGTTAACACACTAGGGGGCACTGTGTTAACACACTAGGGGGCACTGTGTTAACACACTAGGGGGCACTGTGTTAACACACTAGGGGGCACTGTGTTAACACACTTTGGGGCACTGTGTTAACACACCAGGGGGCACTGTGTTAACACACCAGGGGGCACTGTGTTAACACACCAGGGGGCACTGTGTTAACACACCAGGGGGCACTGTGTTAACACACCAGGGGGCACTGTGTTAACACACTAGGGGGCACTGTGTTAACACCAGGGGGCACTGTGTTAACACACCAGGGGGCACTGTGTTAAACACACCAGGGGCACTGTGTTAAACACACCAGGGGGCACTGTGTTAAACACACCAGAGGCACTGTGTTAAACATACCAGAGGCACTGTGTTAAACACACCAGGGGGCACTGTGTTAACACACCAGGGGGCACTGTGTTAAACACACCAGGGGGCACTGTGTTAAACACACCAGAGACACTGTGTTAAACACACCAGGGGGCACTGTGTTAAACACACCAGGGGGCACTGTGTTAAACACACCAGGGGGCACTGTGTTAAACAAAACCAGGGGGCACTGTGTTAACACACCACGGGCACTGTGTTAACACCAGGGGCACTGTGTTAACACCAGGGGCACTGTGTTAACACCAGGGGCACTGTGTTAACACCAGGGGGCACTGTGTTAACACACCAGGGGCACTGTGTTAAAACACCAGGGGGTTGCATTAGCTTTCAGAAATCTGAAGTGCAATGCTATTTGGCTAGCAGCCACACATTTTCTAAGTAAATGAGCTTATATTTGGCTAGCAGCCACACATTTTCTAAGTAAATGAACTTATATTTGGCTAGCAGCCACATGATGCATGGCCATCAGAATGTTTATCATAGGGAGTAAGTAGCTGGCTACATTTCTTAATGTTGTGCTTCAAGTTAATGTTGCACTGTAACTTCCTATCGGAGAAACTACACGGGACGGACACGTCAGGCATGGGTGATCGGGTCTGCTGATATAATGCCTGTTTGTGTATGCGGGAGTTTGATTGGTCAAGACGAGTGCAAAGATGTTTTATCGGAGTGGAGAAGTGCAACTTTTTACGTGATGGATTCTGAATGAACCGTGACTGAAGCCAAGCAGAAGTTGCGATAAGAAGCATCTATTTACAAAACAAAGCAATATATTTTTTTCTGCGTTTTTTAATCTTTCTTTTTCTGTGCGAGACATGCAGAATCCTGCGTTATTGCGACCTCTGCACTCTCTTACATCACTCATAGAGACGAGAGTACAGAATACAGCTGAGGGCACAGTGATCAGTCCACCAATGTGCCACACACACACACCTTATTTACATATATCTACATATAAAAACAGAATTAGTTATTATATATCTGATTGAACCAATCTCTCAGTCCAGAGTCTGTAGCCCCTCCCTTCCCATCATTGATTATGTTGTTATTTTAGTTTGGTTATTATTTTAGCTTGATGCCTCCCTCCCCTGCTCGTTCCCTCCCTCCTCCCCCCTTTTACAGCCCCCTCCGCCCCCCCTCAGGAGGTGCACCTGTCCAGTCTAAGCTCCACCTCCCTCAAGGTGAGTTGGGTGGCTCCGCCCGCCGCGTCCCGCCACGGCGCCATCGTGGCGTACACCGTCAGCTACCAGTCCACCGGCAGCGCCAGCGAGGACCCCGAGCGCCACAATGTGTCGGAGATCGGAGCGGACGCCTCTAGTTATGTGCTGGAGGGCCTGGAGAAGTGGACAGAGTACCAGGTGTGGGTTAGAGCGCACACTGATGTGGGCCCGGGCCCAGAGAGCGCTCCGGTCAGGATCAAAACTAAAGAGGACGGTAGGTTCTGGTTCTGGTTCTGAGTTGTACCGTCGTCCTCCCTTGGGTGAAGCCCTTCTACTCCGACGGACTCCTCCTTCCGTCCGTCTCTTTGGCTTTCCTGCCGTCATCTTCCCTTCTCTATTTGTCCCTTGTCTTTAACCGTTTCTGGTCTCTACTGGTTTCTGCTGGTCTTTGCTGGTTTCTGCTGGTCTCTACTGGTTTCTGCTGGTCTCTACTGGTTTCTGCTGGTCTCTACTGGTCTCTGCTGGTTTCTGCTGGTCTCTACTGGTCTCCGCTGGTCTCTACTAGTTTCTGCTGGTCTCTGCTGGTCTCTACTGGATTTTGCTGGTCTCTGCTGGTCTCTGCTGGTTTCTGCTGGCCTCTACTGGTTTCTGCTGGTTTCTGCTGTCTTCTGCTGGTCTTTACTGGTTTCTACTATTTTCTACTGGTTTGTCCGTCTCGACTTGTCTCTACTGATTTATGCTATTTTTTACAGGTCACTATTGGTCTCTACTGGTCTATACTGGTCTCTTCTGGTATCTACTGGTATCTTCTGGTATCTACTGGTTTCTACTGGTCTCTTCTGGTATCTACTTGTTTCTACTGGTCTCTATTGGTCTTAACTGGTTTTACAAGTTTCTACTGGTCTCTTCTGGTTTCTATGTGTCACTTCTGGTTTCTACTACAGGTACGGCTGCACATCTCTTCTTTCTGTACTCTATACTGGTGATCTCTCTATACTGGTGATCTCTCTCTTCTCTGGTGATCTCTCTATACTGGTGATCTCTCTCTTCTCTGGTGATCTCTCTATACTGGTGATCTCTCTATACTGGTGATCTCTCTATACTGGTGATCTCTCTATACTGGTGATCTCTCTATACTGGTGATCTCTCTATACTGGTGATCTCTCTATACTGGTGATCTCTCTATACTGGTGATCTCTCTATACTGGTAATCTCTCTATACTGGTGATCTCTCTCTTCTCTGGTGATCTCTCTCTTCTCTCTATACTGGTGATCTCTCTCTTCTCTCTATACTGGTGATCTCTTTATACTGGTGATCTCTCTCTTCTCTCTATACTGGTGATCTCTCTCTTCTCTCTATACTGAGGATCTCTCTATACTGGTGATCTCTCTCTTCTCTCTATACTGGTGATCTCTCTCTTCTCTCTATACTGGTGATCTCTCTCTTCTCTATACTGGTGATCTCTCTCTTCTCTCTATACTGGTGATCTCTACTGCTATCCAGGGTTAAGGCTCATCACCCTCAACGCCAACTCTTTTTATGACATCCCTTCTCTCTCTTGTCTTCTTCGTCCTGTGGTTCTGTCCTCGTGCATAGTTCACGTCTGGCTCTCCCTCTGAGCCCTGGAAACTGGAACACAACACACTTAGTCACGTCTCCTTTTCCCACTTCCCTCTCTTTTCCCACTTCTTTATTTTGTTCGGAGCGTGATGGAGTGTTCCTAGGAGGCAACTCTCTATAATTAATGTGTTTGAAGTTGCAGCTACACAGCTCATTGCTGTAATTAGAGGTTTTACACACACACACACTAGGCTGGCGGTAACGAGGCATGCTATGGGCAGCAGTCAGATCTTTACGCATTCCTCTGTGGATTTAGCCACATTTTTAAAACCTCTTGAATGTTATGGCAACATTTTGATTTACGCCTCAATAGACATACCCAAAAGCACTTGTTTTTCTTGATATTGCCATAAACAATAACTAGTAATGCTGCATAGTTCTAGAAAGGTCTGGAACTCACCTTTTTGGGTAAAACAAATAGTTCTACATTGCTGAGGTGTATTCACTTTTGAGGACACAAGCTCATGTACAGCAAATATTAGGACAATATAAAAAAATGAATATTGGATTTGTTCCTGTTCCTGTTCAACAGTAGTGGGGGGAATATGCCACCTTTTGAAATGACTAAAATGCTTTTTTAAATATAGGAAAAATCAAATGATAGACACATTTAGAACCGGCCACATCAAAATGCGTCATTACCACCTGGATTCAGTCTTATGTAGCGATATTTGTGTTTTTAACATTGGATAAAAGTAGAGACTCAGAGCTAGATAATAGTACATCACACACTGCAGTTGAGGAACAGTTGAGTCATTCTGCTTTGAAAGTTGATAAACTTGTAACCCCACTTTTGAGAAAATGTCCCTTGAATGTTTTGGTACACCTACTGGAGAGCTCTCCTTTGTCTACACCCATTCAGCGTCATTCACACCCTCTTAAGCTTTAGCTCCACCCATTCAGCGTCATTCACACCCTCTTAAGCGTTTAGCTCCACCCATTCAGCATCGTTCACATCCTCTTAAGCTTTAGCTCCACCCATTCAGCGTCATTCACACCCTCTTAAGCGTTTAGCTCCACCCATTCAGCATCGTTCACACCCTCTTAAGCTTTAGCTCCACCCATTCAGCGTCATTCACACCCTCTTAAGCGTTTAGCTCCACCCATTCAGCATCATTCACACCCTCTTAAGCTTTAGCTCCACCCATTCAGCATCGTTCACAACCTCTTAAGCTTTAGCTCCACCCATTCAGCATCGTTCACACCCTCTTAAGCTTTAGCTCCACCCATTCAGCGTCATTCACACCCTCTTAAGCGTTTAGCTCCACCCATTCAGCATCATTCACACCCTCTTAAGCTTTAGCTCCACCCATTCAGCATCGTTCACACCCTCTTAAGCGTTTAGCTCCACCCATTCAGCATCATTCACAACCTCTTAAGCGTTTAGCTCCACCCATTCAGCATTGTTCACACCGTCTTAAGCTTTAGCTCCACCCATCTCTTTGAGGATTCACATGTGAGGCCATGTGCTAAACAGAGTGAGTAAGGTAGTGTAGTCAACAACCAAAGATTTCAAGACTAAAAGTGGTGAAAGTACAAGCAAAACAGTAGTGGTAAAAATACACCTTATCTCGTCCTTTTCCTTTATCCTAATCTGACGTTGGTGCAGGTCATGTTGTTCTTCACATTACCATCTCTGGTAAACACACACTATATCAAGTACAATCAAAGTGTATTTGTCACATGCACAGGATACAGAAGGTGTCAATTGTACAGAGAAATTGTTATTTGCATAGTAACAATGGGGCAGCAGGGTAGCCTAGTGGTTAGAGTGTAGAGGCGGCAGGGTAGCCTAGTGGTTAGAGTGTAGAGGCAGCAGGTAGCCTATTGGTTAGAGTGTTGGGCCAGTAACCGAAAGGTTGCAAGATCGAATCCCTGAGCTGACAGGGTAAAAATCTGTTGTTCTGCCCCTGAACAAGGCAGTTAACCCACTGTTCCTAGGCCGTCATTGTAAATAAGAATTTGATCTTAACTGACTTGCCTGGTTAAATAAAGGTTAAATAATTGAGAGCAGTAGCACCTGCTTTTGTAGTTCTCCATGGCAACGCTTCTTTTAAATAAGCTTGGCAAACCAATCCGATCTCTCGTTCAACACGTCCATTAGCTCAGCCAATCATTCCTAGCTGGTTAGTTCCTGTCTTTTTCCTTGGCTAAACCAACTAGACTCGTAATTTAAACTTTTAATTTGTATTTACAGATGGCATAAGAGCTTGTTATTAAGGCACATGGAAGTTCACATGTTCCAGAAGGCATTTCTGCCAAAACGGACGTAAAAAAAAAATATATACAGTGCCTTGCGAAAGTAAATGACATGGTGGATTTGGCATCATGAGGATGTGGTCAGTGATGTGGTCGGTGATGTGGTCGGTGATGTGGTCGGTGATGTGGTCGGTGATGTGGTCAGTGATGTGGTCAGTGACACTTTGCTTCTTCAAAGTCCAATATCTTTAAAACTTTAAACTTTAAACTTTAAAAAGACTGCTGAAATACAAAACATTTTGGGATTATTGAGAGAAAAAAAATAACCAAAAGAGTGGATTTTCCCTTTAAAATAATTATTGAGTGTGTGTGTGAAGTCAATGCACCAACGCCCCTCCTATATCATGACGTTCCCCAAAGTGACCAGTTGTTTTTGGGACCAG
>NC_092174.1:42966482-42973982 GCF_045791955.1 Oncorhynchus clarkii lewisi
CCATGTTAACTCACCTTAAGATACTAAGGTATTACTAGAGCAGTCAACAAGATATCACAGTCTCACGTCCTCTGTAGCTCAGCTGGTAGAGCATGGTGCTTGAATTGCCAGGACAGGGGGTGCCATTCCCAGGACAACCCATACAGGGTTGGTTATGTTCAGGGTTAAGGTTTAGGATAGGATTAATGCTGATTGGTTATGTTCAGGGTTAAGGGTTAGGATAGGATGAATGCTGATTGGTTATGTTCAGGGTTAAGGTTTAGGATAGGATGAATGCTGATTGGCTATTGGTTATGTTCAGGGTTAAAGTTTTGGATAGGATGAATGCTGATTGGCTATTGGTTATGTTCAGGGTTAAGGTTTAGGATAGGATTAATGCTGATTGGTTTTTGGTTATGTTCAGGGTTAAGGTTTAGGATAGGATTAATGCTGATTGGCTATTGGTTATGTTCAGGGTTAAGGTTTAGGATAGGATAAGATTAATTCTGATTAGTTATTGGTTATGTTTAGGGTTTAGGATAGGATGAATTATGTTCAGAAATGTATTATGATTGGTTATGTTCAGGATTAAGGTTTAGGATAGGATTAATTAAATTCAGATATTAATTCTGATTGGTTATGTTCAGGATTAATGTTTAGGATATGATTAATTAATTAAATTCAGATATTAATTATGATTGGTTATGTTCAGGATTAAGGTTTATGACAGGATTAATTCAATTCAGATATTAATTCTGATTGGTTATGTCCAGGGTTAAGGTTTAGGATAGGATTAATTAATTAAATTCAGATATTAATTCTGATTGGTTATGTCCAGGGTTAAGGTTTGGGATAGGATTAATTAATTAAGTTCAGATATTAATTCTGATTGGTTATGTTCAGGGTTAAGGTTTAGGATAGGATGAATTAAGTTCAGATATTAATTCTGATTGGTTATGTCCAGGGTTAAGGTTTGGGATAGGATTAATTAAATTCAGATATTAATTCTGATTGGTTATGTCCAGGGTTAAGGTTTGGGATAGGGTTAATTCAATTCAGACATGAATAACCTTTCGATTACTGGCCCAACACTCTAACTACTATTGTGTGTGCAGGGCACGGTGGTCTCAGCAGTGACTTCCTGTTCCGTAGATTGTGGATTAAATCCCAGCTCTGGACACTTTAAAAAAATAATATTTTTTTAAGCGGATTTAACAAAGTGACATCAATAAGGGATCATAGCTTTCACCTGGTGTAATGGGTGCTGGTGGCAGGGATGTCAGGCGCAGGAGACTGAACTTGGTATAAAACGGAGCTGTTTAATGAAAAACTCCGAAAACCAAAATATACAAAAATAAAATAAGAGGGTGCATCTCGTCTCGTCTCGTCTGCAACCCGTCTCACACCAGAACATAACTTGCACCAATACATACAACAAACAATCACCGACAAGGACATGAGGGGAAACAGAGGGTTAAATACACAACAGGTAATGAATGGGATTGGAACCAGGTGTAATGGTAAACAAGACAAAACCAATGGAAAATGGATCAGCGATGGCTAGAAGGTTGGTGACGTCGACCGCCGAACACCGCCCGAATAAGGAGAGGGACCGACTACGGCGGAAGTCGTGACACATCCGGTCAGTCTATGTCAGGGAAAGAGCAGGTGTTCTTAATGTTTTGTACACTCAGTGTACTTAACCAGTGCAGTCCCACTACGATCATTACCAGGGTCAGTGGTTTTAACCTGAGATCACTACTAGAACCTAGTACAGTCCCACTACGATCAATGTTTTACCCTTCGTTAGGCCTGACGTGTGTGTGTGTGTGTGTGTGTGTGTGTGTGTGTGTGTGTGTGTGTGTGTGTGTGTGTGTGTGTGTGTGTGTGTGTGTGTGTGTGTGTGTGTGTGTGTGTGTGTGTGTGTGTCAGGCTGTGTGAGAAGTTGTAAATCCCACTCGTCGATCATGGAGCTGTCTTTACACACCTCTTAAGCTCCGTTACAAATCGCTCAGCGCTCACAGGAAGACAAAGCTGCTGCTCCAAATTCCCTCCATTTATTTTTATATTTTGTTTAAAAAATATAATTTAACAAACCCCCCCCCCCCCCATCTACTTTAGTGACTACTTAGCATTTGGTTTTGAAGCAGGCTATCAACATTTCATCAACATGTCGTTGGCTACTGAACCAGCCTGACGATATGAGACTGCTGTGTTAAAAACACATTGTTTATTTCTCTAGTATATGGATGATCTGATAGTCGGAACTGGTCGGAACTGGTTCTGTGACATTTTTACAGTTTTACAACTTTAGCACAAA
Source organism: Oncorhynchus clarkii lewisi (assembly GCF_045791955.1). Lineage (NCBI taxonomy): Eukaryota > Metazoa > Chordata > Actinopteri > Salmoniformes > Salmonidae > Oncorhynchus > Oncorhynchus clarkii. Next base: position 42,968,782 of record NC_092174.1, read on the forward strand.
CTTAGACTCCTCTATTTCTTTTTAAACAATAACCTGCATAGTAGTCAGATCGTCTCTGGCGCTTGCTGAACATGTTTTTATTGGTTGTCTTGCCGTCAGTGACGCAGGCTGCGTGACCTGTTTGTTGGGACTCCTATCAACATCTCTGGTGGGGCTAAATACGTCCCACAGAACAGGCCTAATTAAAAGAACAACGGTGGAAGAAATGGAGAAATGTTTGGCAGAGCATGTAGTGCAAATTACGCTCCTTGCCCTTCTTACTCCAACTCCACTCAACTCGCATCCTATGCAGGTGTGTGTGTGTGTGTGTGTGTGTGTGTGTGTGTGTGTGTGTGTGTGTGTGTGTGCGTGCGTGCGTGAGAGATACAGTGCTATGCTTCAGTAACTCTGTGGCCTTGCCTGCCTCAGCATGGAGGAGAGATGAATGAAGGAAATGAACGAGGGAAGGAGAGAAAGAAGAAGCACCATCTCAGCTTGTTTCTCTCTGTCAATCAAAAACACTCCTTCCTCTCTCCACGTCTCTTCCTCCCTCCTTCCTCTCTCCACGTCTCTTCCTCCCTCCTTCCTCTCTCCACGTCTCTTCCTCTCTCCTTCCTCTCTCCACGTCTCTTCCTCCCTCCTTCCTCCCTCCTTCCTCTCTCCACGTCTCTTCCTCCCTCCTTCCTCTCTCCACGTCTCTTCCTCTCTCCTTCCTCTCTCCACGTCTCTTCCTCCCTCCTTCCTCCCTCCTTCCTCTCTCCACGTCTCTTCCTCCCTCCTTCCTCTCTCCTTCCTCTCTCCACGCCTCTTCCTCCCTCCTTCCTCCCTCCTTCCTCTCTCCTTCCTCTCTCCACGTCTCTTCCTCCCTCCTTCCTCTCTCCTTCCTCTCTCCACGCCTCTTCCTCCCTCCTCCTCCCTCCTTCCTCTCTCCTCTCTTCTCTCCTTCCTCTCTCCTTCCTCTCTTCATGCCTTTTCCTCCCTCCTTCCTCCCTCCTTCCTCTCTCCACGTCTCTTCCTCCCTCCTTCCTCTCCCCACGTCTCTTCCTCCCTCCTTCCTCACTCCACGTCTCTTCCTTCCTCCCTCCTTCCTCTCTCCTTCGTCTCTCCTTCCTCCCTCCTTCCTCTCTCCACGTCCCTTCCTCCCTCCTTCCTCCCTCCTTCCTCCCTCCTTCCACTCTCCTTCCTCGTCTCAGCCGTGTCATCACATTTGCATTCCTCCCCACTCAAAATAGCGTTATCCGTTCGTTCCACAAAACAAGTCTCACTCGCCTTCTCTCGCTTTCTCTCTCTGGCTCGCTCTCTCTCTTTCTCTCTGGTAGCAGCAGGGGGAGGTGACAGGGCTAGCGTAGCAGTGTAGAGTGGTATTAGCAGGGGAGGTGACAGGGATAGTGTAGCAGTGTAGAGTGGTAGTAGCAGGGGGAGGTGACAGGGCTAGCGTAGCAGTGTAGAGTGGTAGTAGCAGGGGGAGGGGACAGGGCTAGCGTAGCAGTGTAGAGTGGTAGCAGCAGGGGGAGGTGACAGGGATAGTGTAGCAGTGTAGAGTGGTAGTAGCAGGGGGAGGTGACAGGGCTAGCGTAGCAGTGTAGAGTGGTAGCAGCAGGGGGAGGTGACAGGGCTAGCGTAGCAGTGTAGAGTGGTAGTAGCAGGGGGAGGTGACAGGGCTAGCGTAGCAGTGTAGAGTGGTAGTAGCAGGGGGAGGGGACAGGGCTAGCGTAGCAGTGTAGAGTGGTAGCAGCAGGGGGAGATGACAGGGATAGTGTAGCAGTGTAGAGTGGTAGTAGCAGGGGGAGGTGACAGGGCTAGCGTAGCAGTGTAGAGTGGTAGCAGCAGGGGGAGGTGACAGGGCTAGCGTAGCAGTGTAGAGTGGTAGTAGCAGGGGGAGGTGACAGGGCTAGCGTAGCAGTGTAGAGTGGTATTAGCATGGGGAGGTGACAGGGCTAGCGTAGCAGTGTAGAGTGGTATTAGCATGGGGAGGTGACAGCGCTAGCGTAGCAGTGTAGAGTGGTAGCAGCAGGGGGAGGTGACAGGGCTAGCGTAGCAGTGTAGAGTGGTATTAGCATGGGGAGGTGACAGGGCTAGCGTAGCAGTGTAGAGTGGTAGCAGCAGGGGGAGATGACAGGGATAGCGTAGCAGTGTAGAGTGGTAGCAGCAGGGGGAGGTGACAGGGCTAGCGTAGCAGTGTAGAGTGGTAGTAGCAGGGGGAGGGGACAGGGCTAGCGTAGCAGTGTAGAGTGGTAGTAGCAGGGGGAGGGGACAGGGCTAGCGTAGCAGTGTAGAGTGGTAGCAGCAGGGGGAGGTGACAGGGCTAGCGTAGCAGTGTAGAGTGGTATTAGCAGGGGAGGTGACAGGGCTAGCGTAGCAGTGTAGAGTGATAGTAACAGGGGGAGGTGACAGGGCTAGCGTAGCAGTGTAGAGTGGTAGCAGCAGGGGGAGGTGACAGGGCTAGCGTAGCATTTTACGGTCTGCACCGTCAAAGCCCTGCAGCTTCTAACAGGCTTTCACATCCCACTGGATCTACTCAGCATGGAAAGATAGTTTCCAATATACAATTTTTTTTATTTTAAAATGTTGTATAATATGGTATATATTTAAATCGAATATACTCTATTGCCTCCCCAGGGGGTTCCAGAGAGTGTCAGGGGAGGCGTGAAAGGAAAGTCAAACTGTATTCGGTTGTCTAATAATGAATAAGTATTAGGCCTGTCTCTAGCTATAATATGTTTATTAAAAAAATAAAATCACTTAAATAATCTTTAAGGAGGCCCACTGTCTCAGACTTTAAAAACACCTGCTCTGTAGTTTATTGTCCATAAGCGTAGACATATTCGCAAATGTATAAAAAAATATATATATAAAACTGAAATATATTTACATAACTATTCAGACTCTTTACTTAGTACTTTGTTGAAACACCTTTGGCAGCGATTACACCTTTGGCAGCCTCGAGTCGTCTTGGGTATGGCACACCTGTATTGGCACAGCTGATGAGGTAAAACTCTGTCGTTCTGTCCCTGAACAAGGCAGTTAATCCCCCTGTTCCCCGGTAGGCCGTCTTTGTAAATAAGAATTTGTTCTTAACTAACTTGCCAGTAAAATAAAGGTTACATTTAAAAATATATATATAAAAAAAAAATGTGGAGTTTCTCCCATTCTTCTCTGCAGATCCTCTCAAGTTCTGTCAGGTTGGATGGGGAGTGTTGCTGCACAGCTATTTTCAAGTCCCTCCAGAGATGTTCGATCGGGTTCAAGACCGGGCTCTAGCTGGGCCACTCAAGAACATTCAGAGACTTGTCCCGAAGCCACTCCTGCGTTGTCTTGGCTGTGTGCTTAGGGTCGTTGTCCTGTTGGAAGGTGAACCTTCACCCCAGTCTGAGGTCCTGAGTGCTCTGGAGCAGGTTTTCATCAAGGAGCTCTCTGTACTTTGCTCCATTCATTCTTTGCCTCGATCCTGACTAGTCTCTCAGTCCCTGCCGCTGAAAAACATCCCCCACAGCATGATGCTGCCCCCACCACCATGCATCACCGTAGGAATGTTGCCTGGTTTCCTCCAGACGTGACGCTTGGCATTCAGGCCAAAGAGGTCAATCTTGGTTTCATCAGACCAGAGAATCTTGTTTCTCGTGTTCTGAGAGTCTTTACAGGCCTTTTGCACTCGGCTTCCGTCTGGCCAGTCTACCATAAAGGCCTGATTAGTGGAGTGCTGCAGAGATGGTTGTCCTTCTGGAAGGTTCTCCCATCTCCACAGAGGAACTCTGGAGCTCTGTCAGAGTGACCATTTGGTTCTTGGTAACCTCCCTGACCAAGGCCCTTCTCCCCCCATTTGCTCAGTTTTGCCGGGCGGACAATTCTAGGAAGAGTCTTGGTGGTTCCAAACATCTTCCATTTAAGAATAATGCAGGCCACTGTGTTCTTGGGGACATTCAATGCTGCAGAAATGTTTTGGTACCCATCCCCAGATCTGTGCCTCGACACAATCCTGTCTCTGAGCTTTATGGACAATTCCTTTGACCTCATGGCTTGGTTTTTGCTCTGACATACACTGTCAACTTTGGGACCTTATATAGACAGGTGTGTGCCAGGTGTGTCCAATTAATTGAATTTACCACAGGTGGACTCCAATCAAGTTGTAGAACATCTCAAGGATGTTCAATGGAAACAGGATGCACCTGAGCTCAATGTCTAGTCTCATAGCAAAGGGTCTGAATACTTATATAAATAAGGTATTTCTGGTTTTTATTTGTTTAAATTTTCAAACATTTCTTATAACCTGTTTTCACTTTTTCATTGAGTATTATATCTTTTTTAAATCAATATTAGAATAGGACTGTAACGTGAAAAGACAAGGTGTCTGAATACTAGGCACTGTGTACTATTTCATACTTCCATCTGAGGACAAAAAACCTGACAATTGTTTTTAGTACTTTCATTCGTGCAAAGACATTGGTTACTATGGTGAATAAAAACGTTTACTATGCAGGTTGGCTAATGTTTTCTCTCTGTCTCTCTCTCTCTCTCTCTCTCTCTCTGTCTCTCTCTCTCTCTCTCTCTCTCTCTCTCTCTCTCTGTCTCTCTCTCTCTGTCTCTCTCTCTCTCTCTCTCTCTCTCTCTCTCTCTCTCTCTCTCTCTCTCTCTCTCTCTCTCTCTCTCTCTCTCTCTCTCTCTCTCTCTCTCTCTCTCTCTCTCTCTCTGTCTCTCTCTCTCTGTCTCTCTCTCTCTGTCTCTCTCTCTCTCTCTCTCTCTCTCTCTCTCTCTCTCTCTCTGTCTCTCTCTCTCTCTGTCTCTCTCTCTCTCTCTGTCTCTCTCTCTCTCTCTGTCTCTCTCGCTCTCCTCTTCACTCCCTCCCTCTATCCTCTCTCTCTCTTTCTCTCTGTGTCTCTCTCAATTCAATTCAATTCAAGGGGCTTTATTGGCATGGGAAACATGTGTTAACATTGCCAAAGCAAGTGATGTAGATAATATACAAAAGTGAAATAAACAATAAAAATTAACAGTAAACATTACACATACAGACGTTTCAAAACAATAAAGACATTACAAATGTCATATTATATATATATATATATATATACAGTGTTGTAACAATGTACAAATAGTTAAAGTACACAAGGACAAAATAAATAAGCATAAATATGGGTTGTGTTTACAATGGTGTTTGTTCTTCACTGGTTGCCCTTTTCTTGTGGCAACAGGTCACAAATCTTGCTGCTGTGATGGCACACTGT
>NC_092174.1:42978982-42991482 GCF_045791955.1 Oncorhynchus clarkii lewisi
TGAGTAATGTAGGATATGTAGACATTATATAAAGTGGCATTGTTTTTAAAGTGTCATTGTTTAAAGTGACTCCTGATCCATTTGTTAGTGTCCAGTGATTGGGTCCCCATGTAGGCCCTCTGATGTGCTAGTGATGGCCGTTTGGCAGTCTAATGGCCTTGAGATAGAAGCTGTTCTTCTGTCTCTCGGTCCCAGCGTAGCAGGTAGAGCAAACCCTTTACCTAAACAGCCATCAGAAACCCCATGTGACTTCCCCAGACAGCCCAGATCACTGAGTCAGGCAGTAAAAAAAGTAATTCTGTGTGATTACAGTAATTGCATCTTTCCTCTATAAAAGTTAAAAGGTTTTCTGAAAATTCACAATTTTCTCTCTCTGGTCTCCTCCAGTCTCTCTTTATAGTTGATGAGGGAGCACAGAGAGACAACTTAGAACGACTGTAAAAACACTCTCCAGGTTTATATAGACTGTTAAATGTTCTTCCATGATTAGGAAATTAAACCGTTGATTAGTTAGAGAAACGGCATTAAGGCAAATATCACAGTGAGAGAATACGAGAGCAAGACTGCAGGCTTGATAGAGCTAAACACACACACACACACACACACACACACACACACACACACACACACACACACACACACACACACACACTGACACACACACACACACACACACACACACACACACACACACACACACACACACTGACACACACACACACACACTAACACACACACACACACACTGACACACACACACACACACTGACACACACAGACACAAAGACACACACACACACACACAGACAAAGACATTCAGACACAGGCGTGCGTGCGTGTGTGTGTGTGTGTGTCTTTGTGTGTGTGTCTTTGTGTGTGTGTCTGAGTGTGTGTGTGAGTGTGTGTGTCTGAGTGTGTGTGTGTGTCTGTGTGTATGTTTTGAGTGTGTGTGTGTCTGTGTGTGTGTCTGAGTGTGTGTGTGTGTCTGTGTGTGTGTCTTTGTGTGTGTCTGAGTGTGTGTGTGTCTGAGTGTGTGTGTGTCTGAGTGTGTGTGTGTCTGAGTGTGTGTGTGTGTCTGTGTGTGTGTCTGAGTGTGTCTGAGTGTGTGTGTGTGTGTCTTTGTGTGTGTGTGTCTTTGTGTGTGTGTGTGTCTTTGTGTGTGTGTGTGTGTGTGTCTTTGTGTGTGTGTGTCTTTGTGTGTGTGTGTCTTTGTGTGTGCGCTCGCTGCAGTTCCAAAGCTTCAGGATCCGGTTTGTTCCAGTCCACCTTGTGTGTCCCTGTTTTCTGTACCCGGTTTGTTCCGGTCATATAAATGTTTTGATACGTTGTGCCCTACTGAACGTGACCCAGGTATGACCACTGACACACGGAGCCCTGTTCAGTTCTGGTTCCTCTGTTTGTTTCTCTGGGTTTGTGTGTGTTTGGCGAAGTGCTTTATGGTGACAGACACAGTATCTTCAAAAAAAAAACAACCTTTCTCCATTTTAGACATCAGTGTTGATGGAAAATTCATTTTTTCATGTTTCTGAATTGGCATCAAACTAGACACTGTAGGTGGATGGAGAAAGGTGCGATACCGTTACTGGCCACTAGGGGGGGAGGGATACCGTTACTAGCCACTGTAGGTGGATGGAGAAAGGTGTGTGGGGGTGTTTGTGTGTGTGTGTGCCAAGCTTAAGCAAATAAGTGTGTGTGTGTGTTTGTGTGTCGATGCATTCTTGTCTAAGGGGGTGGCGTTTTTTGGATACATGAAGTAAGGCGAATGTGTCGCTCACACACACACACACACAGTCTGCGTGGTCGATCTCTAACCCCTGACCTCTAACCCATGACCCCTAACCTCTAACCCATGACCATATGTTGCTTCTCTCAGGAGGCCACCATCACTGGTCTGCACTCCGAGACCACCTACTCTGTTACCGTGGCAGCCTACACCACCAAGGGAGACGGGGCGCGTAGCAAAGCTAAAGTCATCACCACCACCGGAGCAGGTGAGATACCGTTACTGGCCACTAGGGGGATACCGTTACTGGCCACTAGGGGGGGGGGGGGATACCGTTACTGGCCACTAGGGGGATACCGTTACTGGCCACTAGGGGGGGGGGATACCGTTACTGGCCACTAGGGGGGGGGGGGGGGGGGGGGGGATACCGTTATACATACCGTTACTGGCCACTAGGGGGGGGGGATACATACCGTTACTGGTCACTACTAGGGGGGGGGGGGGGATACCGTTACTGGTCACTAGGGGGGCATACCGTTACTGGCCACTAGGGGGGGGGGGATACCGTTACTGGTCACTAGGGGGTGGATACTGTTACTGGCCACTGACATCTAACACACGAAGTTTGGCAGGCTGTTTATAGAGAAGCAGGAGGAAAACTCAGATGTTCTGCAGAGAGAATGTTGTTTATCTCAGGGCCAAACTGAACAAGAGGCCTGTGTGATGTATGAAGCTTACCTCATATATCTTCTCTTACTCCCCCCCCCCCCCCCCCCAGTCCCGGGTCGCCCCACCATGATGATCAGCACCACTAGCAGTGACACTGCCCTGATCCAGTGGCAGCCTCCTAAAGACATGGTGGGAGAAATGATGGGCTACCAGCTGCAGTACAGACTCCGAGAGGACACGGTAGATGTCTTTTACCATCCTGTATTCATGAAGCATCTCCAGAGTTGCGGATCTAGGATCAGTTTAGGCCCTTTAGATCATAATGAATATGATAACATGGATAAGGGAGGACCTGATTCTAGACCAGCGCACAGAGACGATTTCTGAATACGGTCCTAGGACCACTTTGGAAATAAATGTTTTTAAAAGGGAAGTTTTGGTATTTTGAACTTGATGTTTGTGGCTCCAACTTCCTCACCGTGAAAGTAGCCTATAGGCCAGGAGGAACTGTAATCGTTGGTTCGGGTTTCAACTTCCCCTTTAATTACTGCTTTCAGTATTATTCTCTGAGATCAAAGGCTCATGATATTGATATACGGTGCCTTCGGAAAGTATTCAGACCCCTTGACTTTTCCCACATTTTGTTAGGTTACAGACTAATACTGAAATTATTTCAATTGTATTTTTTTTCCCCTCATCAATCTACACACAATACCCCATAATGACACCACAATATCCCATAATGACACCACAATATCCCATAATGACAGCACAATACCCCATAATGACATCACAATACCCCATAATGACATCACAATACCCCATAATGACACCACAATACCCCATAATGACACCACAATACCCCATAATGACAAAGCAAAAACATATATATTTTTTTAAAGCAAATTTATAAAAAATGTCAAAAAGAAATATCACATTTACATAATTATTCAGACTTTTTACTCAGTACTTTGTTGAAGCACCTTTGGAAGCGATTACAGCGTAGAGTCTTCTTGGGTATGATGCTACAAGCTTGGCACACCTGTATTTGTGGAGTTTCTCCCATTCTTCTCTGCAGATCCTCTCAAGCTCTGTCAGGTTGGATGGGGAGCGTTGCTGCACAGCTATTTTCAGGTCTCTCCAGAGATGTTCGATCGGGTTCAAATCCGGGCTCTGGCTGGGCCACTCAAGAACATTCAGAGACTTGTCCCGAAGCCACTCCTGCGTTGTCTTGGCTGTGTGCTTAGAGTCGTTGTCCATTGGAAGGTGAACCTTCACCCCAGTCTGAGGTCCTGAGTGCTCTGGAGCAGGTTTTCATCAAGGATCTCTCTGTACTCTGCTCCGTTTATCTTTGCTTCGATCCTGATTAGTCTCCCAGTCCCTGCCGCTGAAAAACATCCCCACAGCATGATGCTGCCACCACCATGGTTCACCGTAGGAATGTTGCCTGGTTTCCTCCAGAAGTGACGCTTGGCATTCAGGCCAAAGAGTTCAATCTTGGTTTCATCAGACCAGAGAATCTTGTTTCTCATGGTCAGAGTCTTTAGGTGCCTTTTGGTAAACTCCAAGCGGGCTGTCATGTGCCTTTTACTGAGGAGTGGCTTCCGTCTGGCCACTCTACCATAAAGGCCTGAATGGTGCAGTGCTACAGAGATGGTTGTTCTTCTGGAAGGTTCTCCCATCTCCACAGAGGAACTCTAGAGCTCTGTCAGAGTGACCATGTGGTTCTTGGTCACCTCCCTGACCAAGGCCCTTCTCCCCCGATTGATCAGCTTGGCCAGACGGCCAGCTCTAGGAAGAGTCTTGGTGGTTCCAAACTTCTTCCATTTAAGATTGATGGAGGCCACTGTGTTCTTGGGGACCTTCAATGCTGCAGAAATGTTTTAGTACCCTTCCCCAGATCTGTGCTTTGACACAATCCTGTCTCGGAGATCTACGGACAATTCCTTCGACCTAATGGCTTGGTTTTTGCTCTGACGTGCACTGTCAACTGTGGCACCTTATATAGACAGGTGTGTGCCTTACCAAATCATGTCCAATCAATTGAATTTACCACAGGTGGATTCCAATCACGTTGTAGAAACATCTCAAGGAGGATCAATGGAAGCAGGATGCACCTGAGCTCAATTTCGAGTCCCATAGCAAAGGGTCTGAATACTTATATAAATAAGGTTTTTCTGTTTTTTATTTTTAATAAACTTGCAAAAAAAAATCTAAACCTGTTTTCGCTTTGTCATTATGGGGTATTGTGTGTAGATTGCTGAGGATTTTATTTATTTAATCCATTCTTTAATAAGGAACGTAACAAAATGTGAAATAAAGTCAAGCGATCTGAGTATTTTCCGGAGACACTGTGTATTATTTATTTATTATTATTATTATTCAAAAATAAAAATCCACTTTAATTGAATCCAGGCGTACACCTCACGGGAATTCAAACGGACGGTCGACCACCACACCGTCACTGGACTGCTCAAGGGCGCCACCTACGTGTTCCGGCTGAGTGCGTTGAACCGCGCCGGTACCGGAGAGGCCTATGTCAAGGAGATCAGCACGCAAGAAGACGTGCCCAGCGGGTACCCCTTAAAACTCTCCGTGACAGGGTGCGTACCTGCGCGTGTGTGTGTGTGTGTGTGTGTGTGTGTGTGTGTGCTCTCTGTGAGTAGATGTGAGTGCTGCAGCTCTGTGCCAAAACATGGCTATCTACTTTACAGAACTTGGCACAGTTGTTGTAACTGCCATCTTTAATGCAGTCGAAGGTCCGCTGAAGTTTTGGAAACTTCTGGTACAAAATGGCCTTTAAGTCCTTGCTCTGTTTCAGTCATCATGGCTATGGCCTTGCATCAACAAACTTTTAGAAATATTTGCGCTCTTTACGACGATTACAATTACGTATCGATTGATTTATTGTGTGTGTGTGTGTGATACCAATATCCGCTAGAAAGAATACTCCTTGTACTTCTATTTCTGAGTCTGTGAATAATGAAGGGGGGGGGGTGTGTTATTTAAACGAAGTCCCGTCTCGTAGGACTAGATTGCCGACAGCCAATAGGCAGCGTGCACCTACTAACACACGCTAGTGTTTTTAGGTTGACCACGTCGACCACCCAGCTGGCGTGGGATCCCCCAGCGCTGTCTGAGAGGAACGGGAAGATATTGCAGTATGTTGTGGTGTACAGAGACATCAACAGCCACACCAACAGCACCAACAGGTACTATTCACTGTTGATCCATTGATTGATTGATTGATTACAGTATATGCTCATTTAAAGCAGTAGGGTGCTCCAGCCAGAGACAGGATATACAGGACCAGTCAAACATTTGGACACCTAGTCATTTAAGGGTTTTCTTTATTTGGACCGTAATCTACATTGTAGACGGAGAATATCTTCATCATTTGATGTCTTGCCAGAAAATGGACTTGGTGTTTTACCCCCCCAAAATTATTTTACCATTATTTAACTAGGCAAGTCAGTTAAGAACAAATTGTTATTTTCAATTACGTCCTAGGAACACTGCCTTGTTCAGGGGCAGAACGACAGATTTGTACCTCGTCAGCTCGGGGATTTGAACTTGCAACCTTCCGGTTACTAGTCCAACGCTCTAACCACTAGGCTACCCTGCCACCCCTACTATCCTCTAAACACCACCCCTACTATCTTCTGTATACCACCCCTACTATCTTCTGTACACCACCCCTACTATCTTCTGTATACCACCCCTACTATCTTCTGTATACCACCCCTACTATCTTCTGTACACCACCCCTACTATCTTCTGTATACCACCCCTACTATCTTCTGTATACCACCCCTACTATCTTCTGTATACCACCCCTACTATCTTCTGTATACCACCCCTACTATCTTCTGTATACCACCCCTACTATCTTCTGTATACCACCCCTACTATCTTCTGTATACCACCCCTACTATCTTCTGTTTACCACCCCTACTATCTTCTGTATACCACCCCTACTATCTTCTGTACACCACCCCTACTATCTTCTGTATACCACCCCTACTGTCTTCTGTATACCACCCCTACTATCTTCTGTATACCACCCCTACTATCTTCTGTATACCACCCCTACTATCTTCTGTACACCACCCCTACTATCTTCTGTTTACCACCCCTACTATCTTCTGTATACCACCCCTACTATCTTCTGTATACCACCCCTACTATCTTCTGTATACCACCCCTACTATCTTCTGGCCCCCTGTCATACATTGCTCTGTATGTTATTGGTTCTGTCCTGTCCCCCTGTCCTGTCCCCCTGTCCTACATTGCTCTGTATGTTATTGGTTCTGTCCTGGCCCCCTGTCCCCCTGTCCTACGTTGCTCTTTATGTTATTGGTTCTGTCCTGTCCTCCTGTCCTGTCCCCCTGTCCTACATTGCTCTGTATGTTATTGGTTCTGTTCTGTCCCCCTGTCCTGTCCCCCTGTCCTACATTGCTCTGTATGTTATTGGTTCTGTCCTGTCCCCCTGTCCTGTCCCCCTGTCCTGTCCCCCTGTCCTACATTGCTCTGTATGTTATTGGTTCTTTCCTGTCCCCCTGTCCTGTCCCCCTGTCCTGTCCCCCGGTCCTGTCCCCCTGTCCTGTCCCCCTGTCCTTTCCCCCTGTCCTACATTGCTCCGTATGTTATTGGTTCTATAGACAGTGCTTTATATATATAATGTACAGTGCCTTGCGAAAGTATTCGGCCCCCTTGAACTTTGCGACCTTTTGCCACATTTCAGGCTTCAAACATAAAGATATAAAACTGTATTTTTTTGTGAAGAATCAACAACAAGTGGGACAAAATCATGAAGTGGAACGACATTTATTGGATATTTCAAACTTTTTTAACAAATCAAAAACTGAAAAATTGGGCGTGCAAAATTATTCAGCCCCTTTACTTTCAGTGCAGCAAACTCTCTCCAGAAGTTCAGTGAGGATCTCTGAATGATCCAATGTTGACCTAAATGACTAATGATGATAAATACAATCCACCTGTGTGTAATCAAGTCTCCGTATAAATGCACCTGCACTGTGATAGTCTCAGAGGTCCGTTAAAAGCGAAGAACAAGGAACACACCAGGCAGGTCCGAGATACTGTTGTGAAGAAGTTTAAAGCCGGATTTGGATACAAAAAGATTTCCCAAGCTTTAAACATCCCAAGGAGCACTGTGCAAGCGATAATATTGAAATGGAAGGAGTATCAGACCACTGCAAATCTACCAAGACCTGGCCGTCCCTCTAAACTTTCAGCTCATACAAGGAGAAGACTGATCAGAGATGCAGCCAAGAGGCCCATGATCACTCTGGATGAACTGCAGAGATCTACAGCTGAGGTGGGAGACTCTGTCCATAGGACAACAATCAGTCGCATATTGCACAAATCTGGCCTTTATGGAAGAGTGGCAAGAAGAAAGCCATTTCTTAAAGATATCCATAAAAAGTGTTGTTTAAAGTTTGCCACAAGCCACCTGGGAGACACACCAAACATGTGGAAGAAGGTGCTCTGGTCAGATGAAACCAAAATTGAACTTTTTGGCAACAATGCAAAACGTTATGTTTGGCGTAAAAGCAACACAGCTCATCACCCTGAACACACCATCCCCACTGTCAAACATGGTGGTGGCAGCATCATGGTTTGGGCCTGCTTTTCTTCAGCAGGGACAGGGAAGATGGTTAAAATTGATGGGAAGATGGATGGAGCCAAATACAGGACCATTCTGGAAGAAAACCTGATGGAGTCTGCAAAAGACCTGAGACTGGGACGGAGATTTGTCTTCCAACAAGACAATGATCCAAAACATAAAGCAAAATCTACAATGGAATGGTTCAAAAATAAACATATCCAGGTGTTAGAATGGCCAAGTCAAAGTTCAGACCTGAATCCAATCGAGAATCTGTAGAAAGAACTGAAAACTGCTGTTCACAAATGCTCTCCATCCAACCTCACTGAGCTCGAGCTGTTTTGCAAGGAGGAATGGGAAAAAATGTCAGTCTCTCGATGTGCAAAACTGATAGAGACATACCCCAAGCGACTTACAGCTGTAATCGCAGCAAAAGGTGGCGCTACAAAGTATTAACTTAAGGGGGCTGAATAATTTTGCACGCCCAATTTTTCAGTTTTTGATTTGTTAAAAAAGTTTGAAATATCCAATAAATGTCGTTCCACTTCATGATTGTGTCCCACTTGTTGTTGATTCTTCACAAAAAAATACAGTTTTATATCTTTATGTTTGAAGCCTGAAATGTGGCAAAAGGTCTCAAAGTTCAAGGGGGCCGAATACTTTCGCAAGGCACTGTATCTATTGTTATCGTTGTTGTGATGATGCACGTGTGAAAATAGGCTCTGAAAAATGAAATTGGTATCTTGTCTTAACAGGACGATGGACACACACATGACCATCCAGGGCCTGAAACATGACACCACCTATGACATCAGAGTCCAGGCATTCACCAGTAGAGGAGGGGGACCCTTCAGTCCTAGTATACAGAGCAGGACAACATCTACCTCACCTGGTGAGAGACACACACACACACACACACACACACACACACACACACACACACACACACACACAATCCATAGGTTTAGACACACTCTTAACACATTAATCACACTGACATGCACATAATGTGTAGAGTGGAGACTTGTCTTCTTAAACCCATCCTGTCCTCCTCTCTATCCTCTCCTGTCCTCTCTTCTCCTGTCCTCTCCTCTCTATCCTCTCCTGTCCTCTACTCTCCTCTCTTCTCCTCCTCTCCTGTCCTCTCCTGTCCTCTCCTCTCCTCTCCTCTCCTCTCCTCTCCTCTCCTCTCCTGTCCTGTCCTGTCCTCTCCTCTCCTATCCTATCCTATCCTCTCCTACCTTCCTCTATTCTCTTCTCTTCTCTTCTCCTCTCCTCTCCCCTGTCCTCTCCTCGCCTCTCCTCTCCTCTCCTCCTCTCTACCCCACAGTACCTCTCTCCTCTCCTCTCCTCTCCCCTGTCCTCTCCTCACCTCTCCTCTCCTCCTCTCTACCCCACAGTACCTCTCTCCTCTCCTCTCCCCTGTCCTCTCCTCGCCTCTCCTCTCCTCTCCTCCTCTCTCCTCTCCTCTCCTCCTCTCTACCCCACAGTACCCCTCTCCTCTCCCCTCCCCACCTCTCCTCTCTCCTCCTCTCCTGTCCCCAGTACCTTATTGTCTCATTGTATGCTACATTCACACTGTACTTCACGCTCCAGTCCTCTCACGCACCTCATTACCCATGGGCTGGTGTCCTCATGCGTTTCACCTTCATACATGTTGGATAGATGATTTATTTATCACCAGATGTGAATATTTGAAGCCTCAGTGTTCTCCTCCTACTGCAGTGTGCGTGTCATGGTAAACCACTGTGAACCTGGTGTGTTGTTCAATATGTGTAATCAAATGTAATAAAGAAACGTGTTTAAAGTTGTCAGGTCCAGACAGTAATAATCTAAACGAGATATTTTAACCCACCCCCCCCCCCCCCCCCCCCCAGCGTTTGCCACAAGCTTCGGTGTCAAAGCCGTCATGAAAACATCAGTCCTGCTCACATGGGAAGTGCCAGAAAACTACAAGTCCCAAGTGCCTTTCAAGGTAAAAGTCTGTCTGTCTGTCTTGTCTGTCTGTCTGTGTGTGTGTGTGTGTGTGTGTGTGTGTGTGTCTTCCTAACACTAACCACTATTTGACCCTGTGTGTGTGTTGTGTGTGTGTGTGTGTGTGTGTGTGTGTGTGTGTGTGTATGTTGTGTGTATGTGTGTATGTGTGTGTGTGTGTTGTGTGTGTGTGTGTGTGTGTGTGTGTTGTGTGTGTGTGTGTGTGTATGTGTGTGTTGTGTGTGTGTGTGTGGTGTGTGTGCTGTGTCTCTCTCCAGATCCTGTATAACCAGCAGAGTGTGGAGGTACAGGGGAACCTGAAGAGGAAGTTGATCACCCGACTACAGCCTGATACAGACTACAGCTTTGTGTTGATGTCCAGAGGAAACACAGCCGGCGGTCTTCAGCAGCAGGTGTCCATCAGGACCGCCCCAGACCTCCTGAAGACTAAACCTGTCCTCTACTCTACTCAGCACAACCAGGAGGGGAAGCTCACTATAGACCTGCCTAAAGTACAGCCTACTAGTCAAGTCAGGTTAGTATCATCTAACTAACTACAGCTACAACTAACTCTACTATAGACCTGCCTAAAGTACAGCCTACTAGTCAAGTCAGGTTAGTATCATCTAACTAACTACAGCTACAACTAACACTACTATAGACCTGCCTAAAGTACAGCCTACTAGTCAAGTCAGGTTAGTATGACATCGAACCATGAAAACACATACTCTTAGTAGACATCAAACAGGAAGTAGCCCAAACTCTTTGTAGACAACAAACAGGAAGTAGCCCACAATCTTTGTAGACAGCAAACAGGAAGTAGCCCAAACTCTTTGTAGACAGCAAACAGGAAGTAGCCCAAACTCTTTGTAGACAGCAAACAGGAAGTAGCCCAAACTCTTTGTAGAAAGCAAACGGGAAGTAGCCCAAACTCTTTGTAGACAGCAAACAGGAAGTAGCCCAAACTCTTTGTAGACAGCAAACAGGAAGTAGCCCAAACTCTTTGTAGAAAGCAAACAGGAAGTAGCCCAAACTCTTTGTAGAAAGCAAACAGGAAGTAGCCCAAACTCTTTGTCGACAGCAAACAGGAAGTTAGCCCAAACTCTTTGTAAAAAACAAACAGGAAGTAGCCCAAACTCTTTGTAGAAAGCAAACAGGAAGTAGCCCAAACTCTTTGTAAAAAGCAAACAGGAAGTAGCCCAAACTCTTAGTAGACATCAAACAGGAAGTAGCCCAAACTCTTTGTAGAAAGCAAACAGGAAGTAGCCCAAACTCTTTGTAGAAAGCAAACAGGAAGTAAATGATCCTGGTGCCATCTGAAAAGTCCATTCCTCTACTGCAGCACTAGCAAATTGCCAATACTTTTTTTTACCTTCTTTTGCTATCGGGACATTTTGGTCAAATTACCTCAAAATGACCCAAATGAAGAACTCAGACTGTCCAAATGGTTCCCTATTTCCCCCATAGGACTCTGGTTAAAAGTAGTGCACTATGTAGGGAATAGAGTGTCCTTTGGAAGGCAGCCCCAGGAATGACTGGTTACAGCTGGAAGATCCTTCCTCTGACACTGCTATCCCAGTCGCCAGGGCAACCGAGGTCAGAGCCGGGAACAGCGTCCTGATTGGTAAAAAGATTACTGTGCTGTGGAGCACGGTTGAGACTTAACACACACACGCATACACACCTACACACACACACATACACACACACACACACACACACACACACACATACACACATTGTGATGCTCAGTTCAGATTGACAGTGTAACTGCAGCTGGTTATTGAGTAGTAGGTATCTTGTTAGATATGTCTTCTACCACTCTGAGATGAACAGAAAGATGGACCACATGGGGGGAGCATAGAGGATAGGAGAGGAGAGGAGAGGAGAGGGGAGGGGGGAGGAGGGGAGAGGGGAGGAGAGGGGGGAGGGGAGGGGAGAGGAGAGGGGGGAGGGGGGAGGAGAGGAGAGGAGAGGAGAGGGGGGAGGGGAGAGGAGAGGAAAGGAGAGGGGAGGGGAGAGGGGAGGAGAGGAGAGGAGAGGGGGGAGGGGAGAGGAGAGGGGACGAGGGGAGGGGAGGGGAGGGGAGGAGAGGAGAGGGGAGGGGAGGAGAGGAGAGGGGAGAAGAGGGGAGGGGAGAAGAGGGGAGGGGAGAAGAGGGGAGAGGAGAGGAGAGGGAGGAGGAGAGGGAAGAGGAGAGGAGAGGGAGGAGGGGAGGAGAGAGGAGAGGAAGGTAGAGAGGAGCGTTTAAAAAATGCTTGCTATTTGCTCATATAGGATGATGTGACGGGCGGCATGGTAACCTAGTGGTTAGAGTGTTGGATTAGTAACCGGAAGGTTGCAAGTTCAAACCCCCGAGCTGACAAGGTACAAATCTGTGGTTCTGCCCCTGAACAAGACAGTTAACCCACTGTTCCTAGGACGTAATTGAAAATAATAATTTGTTCTTAACTGACTTGCCTAGTTAAATAAAGGTAAAAAAATAAATAAAAATGTCATCTTCCTGAG
>NC_092174.1:43001482-43036482 GCF_045791955.1 Oncorhynchus clarkii lewisi
GTGTCTCCCTCGGCTGGTATTCCTTTAGAGACTAACCTGTGTCTCCCTCGGCTGGTATTCCTTTAGAGACTAACCTGTGTCTCCCTCGGCTGGTATTCCTTTAGAGTCTAACCTGTGTCTCCCTCAGCTGGTATTCCTTTAGAGACTAACCTGTGTCTCCCTCAGCTGGTATTCCTTTAGAGACTAACCTGTGTCTCCCTCAGCTGGTATTCCTTTAGAGACTAACCTGTGTCTCCCTCAGCTGGTATTCCTTTAGAGACTAACCTGTGTCTCCCTCGGCTGGTATTCCTTTAGAGACTAACATGTGTCTCCGTCGGCTGGTATTACTTTAGAGACTAACCTGTGTCTCCCTCAGCTGGTATTCCTTTAGAGACTAACCTGTGTCTCCCTCGGCTGGTATTCCTTTAGAGACTAACCTGTGTCTCCCTCGGCTGGTATTCCTTTAGAGACTAACCTGTGTCTCCCTCGGCTGGTATTCCTTTAGAGACTAACCTGTGTCTCCCTCAGCTGGTATTCCTTTAGAGACTAACCTGTGTCTCCCTCAGCTGGTATTCCTTTAGAGACTAACCTGTGTCTCCCTCGGCTGGTATTCCTTTAGAGACTAACATGTGTCTCTGTGTCTCCCTCGGCTGGTATTCCTTTAGAGACTAACCTGTGTCTCCCTCTGCTGGTATTCCTTTAGAGACTAACCTGTGTCTCCCTCGGCTGGTATTCCTTTAGAGACTAACCTGTGTCTCCCTCGGCTGGTATTCCTTTAGAGTCTAACCTGTGTCTCCCTCGGCTGGTATTCCTTTAGAGACTAACATGTGTCTCCGTCGGCTGGTATTCCTTTAGAGACTAACCTGTGTCTCCCTCAGCTGGTATTCCTTTAGAGACTAACCTGTGTCTCTGTCTGCTGGTATTCCTTTAGAGACTAACCTGTGTCTCCCTCAGCTGGTATTCCTTTAGAGACTAACCTGTGTCTCCCTCAGCTGGTATTCCTTTAGAGACTAACCTGTGTCTCCCTCGGCTGGTATTCCTTTAGAGACTAACATGTGTCTCCGTCGGCTGGTATTACTTTAGAGACTAACCTGTGTCTCCCTCAGCTGGTATTCCTTTAGATACTAACCTGTGTCTCCGTCGGCTGGTATTCCTTTAGAGACTAACCTGTGTCTCCCTCAGCTGGTATTCCTTTAGAGACTAACCTGTGTCTCCCTCAGCTGGTATTCCTTTAGAGACTAACCTGTGTCTCCCTCGGCTGGTATTCCTTTAGAGACTAACCTGTGTCTCTGTCTGCTGGTATTCCTTTAGAGACTAACATGTGTCTCTGTCGGTTGGTATTCCTTTAGAGACTAACCTGTGTCTCCGTCGGTTGGTATTCCTTTAGAGACTAACCTGTGTCTCCGTCGGTTGGTATTCCTTTAGAGACTAACCTGTGTCTCCGTCGGTTTGTACTGTTCATTCGGAAAGTATTCAGACCTCTTGATTTTTTTCCACATTTTGTTTCGTTACAGCCTTATTCTTTTTTTATGTGCCTCATCAATCTACACACAATACCCCATAATGACATCACAATACCCCATAATGACATCACAATACCCCATAATGACATCACAATACCCCATAATGACATCACAATACCCATAATGACATCACAATACCCCATAATGACATCACAATACCCCATAATGACATCACAATACCCCATAATGACATCACAATACCCCATAATGACATCACAATACCCCATAATGACATCACAATACCCCATAATGACAAAACAAAAACTGTTTTTTATATATTTTTGTAAATGTCTTTAAAAAATAAATAAAAAATGGAAAAACGTAAATATCACATTTACATAAGACAACAGTTATAGTGTCTACTAATGTAACAATGGAGTAGCTGGTTCCATCCCTGCTCCTCACTATCGCTACGTTAGGACTCTGATCACCATTAACCTTCCTTTCCTCCTCCTCCTCTCTTTCCTCCTCCTCCTCTCTTTCCTCCTCCTCCTCTCTTTCCTCCTCCTCCTCTCTGTCCTCCTCCTCCTCTCTTTCCTCCTCCCCCTCTCTTTCCTCCTCCTCTCTTTCCTCCTCCTCCTCTTTGTTTGAGAGCAGCAAGCAGGAAAGGTGGGTACTTACTATCACATCTGAGCCCTGGCTTCAACTAACTTCCCCTTCCTCCCCATGTGTTGTCCTGTGATGTTCCCAGATGTGTTCCTGATTGTTCACAAACTCCTGATTTCCTGACCTCGGGGATCTATAGTAATCTATATTACTGTAATGTCTTGCACACTGTAAACGATTTGAGTAGTTTTAACTTCAAACGATAAGTTACTTCACAACCTTTTGGACTAGTTTAAGTTATATCACCTCAGTAGATCAAGTTGAGTTTACTGTAGTAATATTAGTTGATACAACTCAACATGTTACGCCAACGAGGTAACTCATCTTTTGCTAAGTTGAAACGACAAGATGTTTCATCGTGCATCTTTGTGGTGAGGTCTGTGTTGTGTTGTGGTGAGGTCTGTGTTGTGTTGTGGTGAGGTCTGTTTTGTGGTGAGGTCTGTGTTGTGGTGAGGTGAGGTCTGTGTTGTGTTGTGGTGAGGTCTGTGTTGTGTTGTGGTGAGGTCTGTTTTGTGGTGAGGTCTGTGTTGTGGTGAGGTGAGGTCTGTGTTGTGTTGTGGTGAGGTCTGTGTTGTGTTGTGGTGAGGTCTGTTTTGTGGTGAGGTCTGTGTTGTGGTGAGGTGAGGTCTGTGTTGTGGTGAGGTCTGTGTTGTGGTGAGGTCTGTGTTGTGTTGTGGTGAGGTCTGTGTTGTGTTGTGGTGAGGTGAGGTTTGTGTTGTGGTGAGGTCTGTGTTGTGGTGAGGTGAGGTCTGTGTTGTGTTGTGGTGAGGTCTGTGTTGTGTTGTGGTGAGGTCTGTTTTGTGGTGAGGTCTGTGTTGTGGTGAGGTCTGTGTTGTGGTGAGGTCTGTGTTGTGTTGTGGTGAGGTCTGTGTTGTGTTGTGGTGAGGTGAGGTTTGTGTTGTGGTGAGGTCTGTGTTGTGTTGTGGTGAGATTTGTGTTGTGTTGTGGTGAGGTCTGTTTTATGTTGTGGTTTATGTCTGTTTTATGTTGTGGTGAGGTCTGTGTTGTGGTGAGGTCTGTGTTGTGTTGTGGTGAGGTCTGTGTTGTGCTGTGGTGAGGTCTGTTTTGTGTTGTGGTGAGGTGAGGTGACGTCTGTGTTGTGGTGAGGTCTGTGTTGTGGTGAGGTGAGGTGACATCTGTGTTGTGGTGAGGTCTGTGTCGTGGTGAGATTTGTGTTGTGTTGTGGTGAGGTCTGTTTTATGTTGTGGTGAGATTTGTGTTGTGGTGAGATTTGTGTTGTGTTGTGGTGAGATTTGTGTTGTGTTGTGGTGAGATTTGTGTTGTGTTGTGGTGAGATTTGTGTTGTGTTGTGGTGAGATTTGTGTTGTGTTGTGGTGAGATTTGTGTTGTGGTGAGGTCTGTTTTGTGTTGTGGTGAGGTCTGTTGTGTTGTGGTGAGGTCTGTTTTGTGTTGTGGTGAGGTCTGTTGTGTTGTGGTGAGGTCTGTGTTGTGGTGAGGTCTGTGTTGTGTTGTGGTGAGATTTGTGTTGTGTTGTGGTGAGGTCTGTTTTATGTTGTGGTGAGGTCTGTTTTATGTTGTGGTGAGGTCTGTTTTGTGTTGTGGTGAGGTCTGCTGTGTTGTGGTGAGGTCTGTGTTGTGTTGTGGTGAGGTGAGGTTTGTGTTGTGGTGAGGTCTGTGTTGTGGTGAGGTGAGGTCTGTGTTGTGTTGTGGTGAGGTCTGTGTTGTGTTGTGGTGAGGTCTGTTTTGTGGTGAGGTCTGTGTTGTGGTGAGGTCTGTGTTGTGGTGAGGTCTGTGTTGTGTTGTGGTGAGGTCTGTGTTGTGTTGTGGTGAGGTCTGTGTTGTGCTGTGGTGAGGTCTGTTTTGTGTTGTGGTGAGGTGAGGTGACGTCTGTGTTGTGGTGAGGTCTGTGTTGTGGTGAGGTGAGGTGACATCTGTGTTGTGGTGAGGTCTGTGTCGTGGTGAGATTTGTGTTGTGTTGTGGTGAGGTCTGTTTTATGTTGTGGTGAGATTTGTGTTGTGGTGAGATTTGTGTTGTGTTGTGGTGAGATTTGTGTTGTGTTGTGGTGAGATTTGTGTTGTGTTGTGGTGAGATTTGTGTTGTGTTGTGGTGAGATTTGTGTTGTGTTGTGGTGAGATTTGTGTTGTGGTGAGGTCTGTTTTGTGTTGTGGTGAGGTCTGTTGTGTTGTGGTGAGGTCTGTTTTGTGTTGTGGTGAGGTCTGTTGTGTTGTGGTGAGGTCTGTGTTGTGGTGAGGTCTGTGTTGTGTTGTGGTGAGATTTGTGTTGTGTTGTGGTGAGGTCTGTTTTATGTTGTGGTGAGGTCTGTTTTATGTTGTGGTGAGGTCTGTTTTGTGTTGTGGTGAGGTCTGCTGTGTTGTGGTGAGGTCTGTGTTGTGTTGTGGTGAGATTTGTGTTGTGTTGTGGTGAGGTCTGTTTTATGTTGTGGTGAGGTCTGTGTTGTGTTGTGGTGAGGTGAGGTCTGTGTTGTGGTGAGGTCTGTGTTGTGTTGTGGTGAGATTTGTGTTGTGTTGTGGTGAGGTCTGTTTTATGTTGTGGTGAGGTCTGTGTTGTGTTGTGGTGAGGTGAGATCTGCTTTGTGCGAGGTCACCCTCAATCAGAACACACACACCCTTCGAGGTCGCTGCCAATCAGAACACACACACCCTTCGAGGTCGCTGCCAATCAGAACACACACACCCTTCGAGGTCACCCTCAATCAGAACGCACACACCCTTTCGAGGTCGCTGCCAATCAGAACACACATACCCTTCGAGGTCGCTGCCAATCAGAACGGTCTGTCTGAGTCTGTCTTGTGTCTGAATGGCACATTGTCAGCTAAATGCCAGGTGGTGAGACGAAGGCTTTGTTCCAAATGAGACCCTGTTCCCTATATGCTGCACTATGTTTGACCAGGGACCTGTAGTGCACTAGGTGCCATTTGGGACGCTGGATAATCATGAATATAAATGTTTCTTATAGGCGTCTAAAGCTGACATTTTCCTCAACAAAACCTTTCTGGCCTTTTACTCTGTCTCTCCGTCTCTCTGTGTTTCTCTCTCTGTTCTCTCCCTCTTTTCAATTCAGTTCAATGTGCTTTATTGGCATGACGTAATAATGTACATATTGCCAAAGCTTATTTTGGATATTTACAATATAAAAAATAATAAGAATAAAAATTGTCAACGGGACAACAGTAACAACAATAACCAAGGGTCAAAATAACCATACATTCAATCTCTTTTCTCTCTTTTCTCTCTCTCTACTCTTTCTCTTCTCTCTCTCCCTCTCTCTACTCTCTATCTCTCCCTACTCTCTCTCTTCTCTCTCTTCCTCTCTCTACTCTCTCTCTCCCTACTCTCTCTCTCCCTCTCTCTACTCTCTCTCTCTCCCTACTCTCTCTTCTCTCTCTCTTCCTCTCTCTACTCACTCTCTCCCTTCTCTCTCTCTACTCTCTCTTTCTCCCTCTCTCTACTCACTCTCTCCCTTCTCTCTCTCCCTTCTCTCTCTCTCCCTACTCTCTCTTCCCTCTCTCTCCCTCTCTCTACTCTCTCTCTCTCCCTACTCTCTCTCTCTTCTCTCTCTCTTCCTCTCCCTTCTCTCTCTCTCCCTTCTCTCTCTCTCCCTACTCTCTCTCACACTCTCTTCTTAACAAAAGTGTTTTGTTCTCTTCATTTAAATAAAGAAGACACACTTCACCCTCATGTTAATCTCAGCCAGCAGCAGAGAAAGGAAGGACAGGGTCTGTGTTGCAAATGGCACCCTCTAACCTTTATAGTGCACTACTACCTATAGACCCGTTTTAAAAGTAGTGCACTACTACCTATAGGCTCTGGTTAAAAGTAGGGCACTATAAAGGGAGTAAGGTCACAGTCTGGAGACACCCAGAGTTTGTTCTGGTCTTGGTCAGTGGAGAGAAATAGATGGTTGTCAGAGATTAGCCCAGCCATCACACTGGATAGCATTAAGCTAACCTCTGTAGTAATTATCAATCAGGCTGTTAACATTATCCTGTAGCTTAGCATCAATCATGCTGTTAGCATAATCCTGTAGTTTAGCATCAGTCATGCTGTTAGCATAATCCTGTAGTTTAGCATCAGTCTTGCTGTTAGCATAATCCTGTAGTTTAGCATCAGTCTTGCTGTTAGCATAATCCTGTAGTTTAGCATCAGTCTTGCTGTTAGCATAATCCTGTAGTTTAGCATCAGTCTTGCTGTTAGCATAATCCTGTAGTTTAGCATCAGTCATGCTGTTAGCATTGTCCTGTGACTTAGCATTAGTAATGCTGTTAGCATTGGCCTGTGACTTAGCATTAGTAATGCTGTTAGCATTGTCCTGTGACTTAGCATTAGTAATGCTGTTAGCATTATCCTGTGACTTAGCATTAGTCATGCTGTTAGCATTAGCCTAAGGTCAGTGTCATCAGGTAACCGGTGTTGGGACCAGGTAGACCCTGTGAATCCATGCTACTTTAGCTGTACACACACACACACACACACACACACACACACCGTGGCAGGCTTTGAGGAGAGGCATCTCTGAACTTGCAAATGGAGCGCAATGAGATGTGACATTTCTACAGCCGACCGACACTTCCGCTTCACAAAGCAACACATTTACATTTCACATTTCTGTTCAGGAGGCTAGAAGTGTGTGTGTGTGTGTGTGTGTGTGTGTGTGTGTGTGTGTGTGTGTGTGTGTGTGTGTGTGTGTGTGTGTGTGTGTGTGTGTGTAGGGAGCGGTTAGACTGGGGTATAGGGAGGGGTTAGTCTGGGGTATAGGGAGGGGTTAGTCTGGGGTATAGGGAGGGGTTAGTCTGGGGTATAGGGAGGGGTTAGTCTGGGGTATAGGGAGGGGTTAGTCTGGGGTATAGGGAGGGGTTAGTCTGGGGTATAGGGAGGGGTTAGTCTGGGGTATAGGGAGGGGTTAGTCTGGGGTATAGGGAGGGGTTAGTCTGGGGTATAGGGAGGGGTTAGTCTGGGGTATAGGGAGGGGTTAGTCTGGGTCTTTATAGCTCAGTCTATATCTTGGTGCATGTGCAGGCTACACACTATAATTAGCCAGTGTTGTGCCACCCAGCTGATGAGTTAATTACAACGTCTGCCTGTTTCTCCCTAGACAGACTGTTTAGTAGACACACACACACACACACACACACACACACTCCAGCTGTCACGATGTTTCTCTACAGACCTCCGTCAGTGCCCAGATGACATGTGGAGAAAACAGGCATTCATGTCTCTCAAATTTAATTCAGCGATAGATAGGCCATCTCTTCGAACACACACACACACACACACACACACACACACACACACTATAAATTAATTCAGCGGTAGATAGGCCATCTCTTCGACCAGACACACACACACACACACACACACACACACACACTATAAATGAAGCAGTAGATAGGCCATGTCTCCTATCTCGTAAAGAAGATAATGGTATCTCTAACATAAAGCCTTCATGAGAGAACACAAGTCTCTTTCCAACTGGCCTTCATTATTTCTGTGTGTGATAATAGTTGTGATCATGGTTAATAACCTTTTCTTGGTTACCCCCCCCCCCCCCCCTCTATAGGAAGCGAGCATCTCCCCTCCCCAAAGATGACCACTCAGGAGGGGTGAAGGACTCACTGCTGGGCAACTCTTCCGACCCTGTAGAGATGAGACGACTCAACTACCAGACACCAGGTACTGTATACACACACACACACATGCAGATGTGCACGCACACACTACCGAACAAACAAACATACACACCAACACGTGCGCACACACTCACAGACACACACACACACACACACACACACATACACACACATACACACACACACACACACACACACTCACAGACACACACATACACAAAGCACCCCACCCACCCAATGAGGTACAGTAGTTTGTCCACAGAAACACAGCTCAGTGTGAGGACCACTCTACTACCCTGCTGTCTTCGATGACAGGTCTCTTCGCCTGTCCTTCACGTTCTTTCAGGGAGAAGCCATTTTGGGTTCCATGTAGGACCCTCTGTGGAAAAGGGTCTTACCCCCCCCCCCCCCCCCCCCCCCCCCTAACCCTTTTTAGATTCCAGATAGCACCTTTTATTCTGAGAGTAGGAACAAGCTTTTATTCTGAGAGTGTAGGAACCAGCTTTTATTCTGAGATCTGTATGGAAGGAGATTTTAGCCTGCAAGCACACCTTACCTGACAACCCAGACTCCTCGCTCCGGGCTAAACGCTACGTCGCGCCCACAGACGTTAGTTGACACCCCTCGTCTCACCACAAAAATAAAAAACTTCCGAAGACGACGAAGTATGTAACAAACAACAGAGCGGCGGATGTCATTCGGCTACGCACCTTTCTCCTTCTGACTAGAATACTGATCAACTTCAAACCCACACACTATTATACTCTCTGCTCTCTGACCACCGTTCAGTAGAAATAGTTTGGAGCCAAACAAAACCCAGACTAGGGCTGTGGCCCAAAAGGCACCCTATTACCTATAAAGCCCTATGGGTCCTGGTCAAACCCTAGTGAACTACATAGGTAACAGGAAGCCATTCGGGACACAGCTTAGCTCTCTCATGCAATTTGATAATGGTGGGGCTGCTGAGAGCTGTGTGGTGAATACAGATTCCCAATGCATTGTGGGATTCTCCAGTGGAGCGAGAGTGTTGTCACAGGGCTCAAATCACAGCCTCTCCTTTTCTCTACTTCTCTCCTCACCCTCTGTTTCTCTCCTCCCCTCCCCTTCCTCACCCTCCCCTTCCTCTCCTTTTCCCCTTTCCTCCCCTGCAATTTTTCTCTCCTTCAATCTCTTCTTAACCCGCTCTCACCCCCCCCCCCCGTCTCCTTCTTCCCTCTCCTCCTCTCCCTCCCCCTCTTTTCGCTTGAGCTCTTTCATTCCGTCACTGGTAATGACTGTTGGTGTCTGATGCCAAGGTGAGAGGAGAGAGTGAACAATGAAGCTGAGAGAAAATGTCATCCCTCTGTCACTCCCTCGCTCTCTGAGGTTATTACACGGCGTACACACACGCACACACACACACGTACACACACACGCACACACACACACGTACACACACGCACGCACGTACACACACACACGTACACACATGCACACACACACACGTACACACACGCACACGTACACACACACGCACACGCACGTACACACACACGTACACACACGCACACACACACACACACACACACGCACGCGGACACGCACTAACCCCCTGTGAACCCTGCTCAGGAATTAAACAGGGCTAGGCTTAGTACAGAAGAGGTCCCTCTTCCTCCCGTCCTCTGATCCAGTCGATATCCCCAGCAGTACCCCCTAGTGCCATGCCACCAGCTGTTAAGACCGAGGGCAGCTCCGTTCAGAACCAATGAAGGAGATAAGTACAGTAGTGCAGTACTGGGCTGGCCTGTAGTGTAGGTCCGTTCCCTATGGATAAACCCCCACTGTCCTGATGTGGCGTTTAACACAAAAACAGACAGATGTGAGGAAAAA
Organism: Oncorhynchus clarkii lewisi; assembly: GCF_045791955.1. NCBI lineage: Eukaryota > Metazoa > Chordata > Actinopteri > Salmoniformes > Salmonidae > Oncorhynchus > Oncorhynchus clarkii. The sequence continues at coordinate 43,011,069 of NC_092174.1, forward strand.
ACAGTGAGGCATGCTCATTCCTCAGAAGAAAAACTAGTGTTCCTGAGATGGATCACACACACACACACACACACACACACACACACACACACACACACACACACACACAGAAAAAACACTTTGCTGACTTCTCCTGTCCTGTCTCTAGCAGGGTATTGGGTCTCTCTCTCTCTCTCACTCTCCCTCTGGCTCTCCCTCTCTCACTCTCCCTCTGGCTCTCCCTCTCTCTCTCTCTCTCTCTCTCTCTCTCTCTCTCTCCCTCTGTCTCTCTCTCTCTCCTCTCTCTCCCTCTGTCCCTCCCCCTCTCTCTCCCTCTCTCTCTCTCTCTCTCTTGCTCTCGCTCTCTCTTTCTCTCTCACCCTCTCATATTCCTTTCTTCCTTCCTTTATGTATTACTCCTTCATCTTCTCTCTACAGGTCCCAGTACTCAACGCTGTCCCAACACTCCAAGTTAGTCTGTTCTCTCTCCTACTGTCATATGCAGTCACTCTCTCCCCCTCTCCCATCTTCCCACTGCTTTCACTATGGACAGACATTCCTGCCCGCAAGCTTGTAGGCTCAGTGTCTAAGATGGTAGAGGGGAAATATGTAATGTATCTGTGTCCCGAGAGGCACCCTATTCTCTATATAGTCCACTACTTTAGACTAAAGCAGTATGGGGGAATAGGGTACCATTTTGGGACTTCTTCTCTGGCTCTCTGTATCCATCCCAAGTTGGTCTCAAAGCAACTGGAGTAACATCTGTGAGAGGCTCTTTGAGTGTTGAGTAGAAATATAATATAACTAGCGTAGATGATAACTAGCATAGATGTTAACTAGCATAGATGTTAACTAGCATAGATGTTAACTAGCATAGATGTTAACTAGCGTAGATGTTAACTAGCATAGATGTTAACCAGCATAGATGTTAACTAGCATAGATGTTAACTAGCAGATATGTTAACTAGCATAGATGTTAACTAGCATAGACGTTAACTTGCATAGATGTTAACTAGCATACTTTTAACTAGCATATATCTTTACTAGCATAGCTCTTAACTTTTTATATCTTAACTTGCATAGCTGTTAACTTGTTATATATTAACTTGCATAGATGTTAACTAGCATAGCTCTTAACTAGCATATATTTTAACTTGCATAGCTCTTAACTAGCATAGCTCTTAACTTGCATAGATCGTAGCTAGCATAGCTCTTAACTAGCATAGATGTTAACTAGTATAGATGTTAACCAGCATGTATCTTAACTTGCATATATATTTACTAGCATAGCTCTTAACTAGCATAGCTCTTAACTAGCATAGATGTTAACTAGTATAGATGTTAACCAGCATGTATCTTAACTTGCATATATATTTACTAGCATAGCTCTTAACTCGCATAGCTCTTAACTAGCATAGCTCTTAACTTGCATAGATCGTAGCTAGCATAGCTCTTAACTCGCATAGCTCTTAACTAGCATATATCTTAACTTGCATAGATGTTAACTAGCATAGCTGTTAGCTAGCATATATCTTAACTTGCATATATATATCTTAACTAGCATAGATGTTAACTAGCATAGATGTTAACTTCTTATAGTTGTTATCTAGCATAGATGTTAACTTACATAGATGTTAACTAGCATAGACGTTAACTTTTTATAGTTGTTATCTAGCATAGATGTTAACTTACATAGATGTTAACTAGCATAGATGTTAACTTTTTATAGTTGTTATCTAGCATAGATGTTAATTTACATAGACGTTAACTAGCATAGATGTTAACTTTTTATAGTTGTTATCTAGCATAGATGTTAACTTACATAGACGTTAACTAGTGTAGATGTTAACGTGCTCTCCGCATAAGTGATAACATGGTCATAAAATAACTGACTTCCACAAAACACACTCCATCGTACCATCACACACCCCCGCCTCATGCTAAGGTGCTGTGGAGCCCCGCCTCATGCTAAGGTGCTGTGGAGCCCCGCCTCATGCTAAGGTGCTGTGGAGCCCCGCCTCATGCTAAGGTGCTGTGGAGCCCCGCCTCATGCTAAGGTGCTGTGGAGCCCCGCCTCATGCTAAGGTGCTGTGGAGCCCCGCCTCATGCTAAGGTGCTGTGGAGACCCGTCTCAGAGCTCCTTGGTGTTACATGAGTCTAAATGGTGCCATGTTCTTCTGGGGTATGGAAGGCCAGTGGTAGCAGTCTATGTTAGCCCATGAGGGTTCAGTGTTGCAGCTATGGTAGCCCCCATCAGGGTTCAGTGTTGCAGCTATGGTAGCCCCCATGAGGGTTCAGTGTTATGTCGATGGTAGCACCCATCAGGGCTCAGTGTTATGTCTATGGTAGCCTCATTAGGGTTCAGTGTTGCAGCTATGGTAGCCCCCATGAGGGTTCAGTGTTATGTCTATGGTAGCCCCCATTAGGGCTCAGTGTTATGTCTATGGTAGCCCCCATTAGGGCTCAGTGTTATGTCTATGGTAGCCCCCATTAGGGCTCAGTGTTATGTCTATGGTAGCCCCCATTAGGGCTCAGTGTTATGTCTATGGTAGCACCCATTAGGGCTCAGTGTTATGTCTATGTTAGCGCCCATCAGGGTTCAGTGTTATGTCTATGGTAGCGCCCATTAGGGCTCTGTGTTATGTCTATGGTAGCTCCCATCAGGGCTCAGTGTTATGTCTATGGTAGCACCCATCAGGGCTCAGTGTTATGTCTGTGGTGGCACCCATCAGGGTTCAGTGTTATGTCTATGGTAGCCCCCATTAGGGCTCAGTGTTATGTCTATGGTAGCACCCATTAGGGCTCAGTGTTATGTCTATGGTAGCACCCATTAGGGCTCAGTGTTATGTCTATGGTAGCCCCCATTAGGGCTCAGTGTTGCAGCTATGGTAGCCCCCATTAGGGCTCCGTGTTATGTCTATGGTAGCACCCATTAGGGCTCAGTGTTGCAGCTATGGTAGCCCCCATTAGGGCTCCGTGTTATGTCTATGGTAGCACCCATTAGGGCTCAGTGTTGCAGCTATGGTAGCACCCATTAGGCCTCAGTGTTATGTCTATGTTAGCACCCATTAGGACTCAGTGTTATGTCTATGTTAGCGCCCATTAGGACTCAGTGTTGCAGCTATGGTAGCACCCATTAGGGCTCAGTGTTATGTCTATGGTAGCACCCATTAGGGCTCAGTGTTATGTCTATGGTAGCCCCCATTAGGGCTGTGTTATGTCTATGGTAGCACCCATTAGGGCTCAGTGTTATGTCTATGGTAGCACCCATTAGGGCTCAGTGTTATGTCTATGGTAGCACCCATTAGGGCTCATTGTTATGTCTATGTTAGCGCCCATTAGGGCTCATTGTTATATCTATGTTAGCGCCCATTAGGGCTCATTGTTGTGGCTATAAGAAACCATCCAAGACCCATTACACTCCAAAGCATTTTCAACCAACTTTAGCTTAGCTTAGCCTTAATGACACTCATGGTAATGTAAGAGTTATCATGTAACCTACTGGTAGGCATACCTTTTAACATTGTATAGTTGATGTACAGTATTACTGTACTGTACTATTTATCCTGAACAGAGTAAGTGTTACGAAAAATACTCACTTTAGTGTCTCTGTGACAATCGACAATAATGTCATCTTCTTTGATATAGCATGTGAATTTAATATAGCATGTGAATTTAATATAGCATGGGTATTTAATATAGCATGTGTATTTAATATAGCATGTGAATTTAATACAGCATGTGTATTTAATATAGCATGTGTATTTAATATAGCATGTGAATTTAATATAGCATGTGAATTTAATATAGCATGTGTATTTAATATAGCATGTGTATTTAATATAGCATGTGTATTTAAGATAGCATGTGAATTTAATATAGCATGTGTATTTAAGAAAGCATGTGTATTTAAGAAAGCATGTGCATTTAATATAGCATGTGTATTTAATATAGCATGTGAATTTAATATAGCATGTGACTTTAAGATAGCATGTGCATTTAATATAGCATGTATATTTAATATAGCATGTGAATTTAATATAGCATGTGACTTTAAGATAGCATGTGACTTTAAGATAGCATGTGAATTTAAGATAGCATGTGTATTTAAGATAGCATGTGAATTTGGAACAGTTAATTGACACAGTGTGTATAGGTAGTCTCCTCACAGCAGGGTGATTTATTTAATTGACACAGTGTGTATAGGTAGTCTCCTCACAGCAGGGTGATTTAGGACACGTTCTGATGTTTTGCGCGTCTCTCGGGCGACTACGTGTGTCCTTTTCAGTTGGAATGTGTGACGCGTCAGGCAAGTTTTCAGAAATCCATTTAAGTGCAAAGGGAGCCTTGCCAAGTTCAGAGGAGCGGGGAATTTGTGTCGGTAGATTAGTCATAAATCATCCAATAGCCCAGAATGAGGAATCTAAGGGTTCTGCGTCACCAGTGGCACCCTATTCCCTATATTCCCCCCATAGGGCTCTGGTCAAAAGTAGTGCACTAGAATGGGAATAGGGTGCCATTTGGGACGAATCCCTAGAGCGCCATGGGGGTGTTTTCAGGGTGTGTGTGTGTGTGTCCCCCCATCTCCCTCACTAGGATTATACCCTGCCACCACTGTAAGGACATCTATTGTGGGAAGTGGAAATAAGTTTGCTGGTGACCGATGGGGAGTTTTAGAGCTGTAGTGAAGTGACAGTGTGACTGATGTGGTGAGACTTCTGGCTGTTTTCTGTCTGGATCCCACCGGTCTACTGATTTTTCATATCTTCAACAACTTTTGACCAAAATAGGGAATAGCTGTGCTCTGGCCAGAAGTAGTGCACAGGGACCTGTCTGCTGTCACCAACTTACAGTAGTTTTGTGAGGTCAGGAACGTGTCTGTTGTCACCAACTTACAGTAGTTTTGTGAGGTCAGGGACATGTCTGTTTCCACATGGAGCATGCTCAGTCCAGTCACTCATGATGTGATGTTATCACTGCCTCACGGCCACGCCTCTCTCTGCTCCACCCAGCACGACGATGTCACAGACCTGTGTCAGCTCCCAGCTCTCTCTCTCAGCCTTTTCTCTCTCTCTCTCTCTCTCTCTCTCTCTCTCTCTCTCTCTCTCTCTCTCTCTCTCTGTCTCTCTCTGTCTCTCTCAGCCTTTCTCTCTCTCTCTCTCTCTCTCTCTCTCTCTCTCTCTCTCTCTCTCTCAGCCTTTTCTCTCTCTCTCTCTGTCTCTCTCTCTCTCTCTCTCTCTCTCTCTCTCTCTGTCTCTCTCAGCATTTTCTCTCTCTCTCTCTCTCTCTCTCTCTCTCTCTGTCTCTCTCAGCCTTTTCTCTCTCTCTCTCTCTCTCTCTCTCTCTCTCTCTGTCTCTCTCAGCCTTTTCTCTCTCTCTCTCTCTCTCTCTAACCAGCCCTCTCTCTCTCTCTCTCTCTCTCTCTCTCTCTCTCTCTCTCTCTCTCTCTCTCTGCCTGTCTTCATGTATTGTCGAAAACAATGCACTCCCATGGTCTCTCCCAGTGTCATCTATCCCTGTGGTTGAACCAGTATGTGTTTGTATGGTAACGTTTGCTCACAGCAGTGTCTAACTCTTCTCTCTCTCTCTCTCTCTCTCTCTCTCTCTCTCTCTCTCTCTCTCCCCCTCTTCCTCTCCTGTCTCATCAGGGATGAGAGAACACCCTCCCATCACTGTGTGTGATCTGGCGGACCACATAGACAGGCTAAAAGCCAACGATGGCCTGCGCTTCTCGCAGGAGTACGAGGTAAGATTGCCGCCTCAGCCTTGGACACCAGTTCAGCTACCTGTAATGGTTTCTCATAATAGCCCCACAGGCTGTGAGCTACTCGTTCACCTCAACGCTGGAGTGTGTCTTCTCTCAGAAGAATGTCCGTCTCTCCTGTGACACTCGGGGATTATCGGTCGTCAGTGACTCTCGCTTCCAAATAAAAAGAGGGGATTTAGACATTTACATTTAAAGTGGCCTATTTTTCAGAAAGGTAAGCCTATATGGAGACAGAGGAATAGAGAGGGACTGGGATAGAGAGGGACTGGGATAGAGAGGGACTGGGATAGAGAGGGACTGGGATAGAGACAGGGGAACAGAGAGGGACTGGGATAGAGAGGGACTGGGATAGAGAGGGACTGGGATAGAGACAGGGGAACAGAGAGGGACTGGGATAGAGAGGGACTGGGATAGAGAGGGACTGGGATAGAGAGGGACTGGGATAGAGAGGGACTAGGATAGAGAGGGACTGGGATAGAGAGGGACTGGGATATAGAGGGACTGGGATATAGACAGGGGAACAGAGAGGGACTGGGATAGAGAGGGACTGGGATAGACAGGGACTGGGATAGAGAGGGACTGGGATAGAGAGGGACTGGGATATAGACAGGGGAACAGAGAGGGACTGGGATAGAGAGGGACTGGGATAGAGACAGGGGAACAGAGAGGGACTGGGATAGAGAGGGACTGGGATAGAGAGAGACTGGGATAGAGAGGGACTGGGATAGAGACAGGGGAACAGAGAGGGACTGGGATAGAGAGGGACTGGGATAGAGACAGGGGAACAGAGAGGGACTGGGATAGAGAGGGACTGGGATAGAGAGTGACTGGGATATAGAGGGACTGGGATAGAGAGGGACTGGGATAGAGAGAGACTGGGATAGAGAGGGACTGGGATAGAGAGGGACTGGGATAGAGAGAGACTGGGATAGAGAGGGACTGGGATAGAGAGGGACTGGGATAGAGACAGGGGAACAGAGAGGGAAAGAAGGGAAGATATTCAGTCACAAATGGCACCCTATTCCCCAAGTAGTGCACTATATAGGGAATGGGGTTCTATAGGGCCCTGGTCTAAAGTAGTGCACTATATAGGGAATAGGGTTCTATAGGGCCCTGGTCTAAAGTAGTGCACTATATAGGGAATGGGTGCCATTTTGGGAGGCAGCCTCAAGTCAGTCATGTCTGTCCCCTATGTTCCTCTAGTCGGGGAAGACCCCCTCCCTTGTGGCACAGATGGTGTGTGTGTGTGTGTGTGCCCACGTGTCCACGGCTGTGCCATGGGAGACAGCGTGGCGCCACTCGGACGGTTTGTCACGTTCGCCGGCTGTTCCCGCTGTGTACTACTCTCCCACTGGGTACATAGTCTGGATAGGCCCTGGCTGTTCCCGCTGTGTACTTCCCTCCCCCTGGGTACTTCGTCTGGATAGGCCATGACTGTTCCCGCTGTGTACTTCCCTCCCCCTGGGTACATCGTCTGGATAGGCCCTGGCTGTTCCCGCTGTCTACTTCCCTCCCCCTGGGTCCATAGTCTGGATAGGCCCTGGCTGTTCCCGCTGTGTACTTCCCTCCCCCTGGGTACATAGTCTGGATAGGCCCTGGCTGTTCCTGTCCTGGTGCTGTCTGCCGGCCAGGTTCTCTCATCATACATGGGAGAATCTTCTAGAGACAAACGGACACTACATCATTAGTACACTACATCATTAGTACACTACATCATTTGTAGTACACTACATCATTAGTACACTACATCATTAGTACACTACATCATTTGTAGTACACTACATCATTAGTACACTACATCATTAGTACACTACATCATTAGTACACTATATCATTAGTACACTATATCATTAGTGCACTACATCATTAGTACACTATATCATTAGTGCACTATATCATTAGTGCACTACATCATTAGTACACTACATCATTAGTACACTATATCATTAGTACACTACATCATTAGTACACTACATCATTAGTAGACTACATCATTAGTACACTACATCATTAGTACACTACATCATTAGTACTACATCATTAGTACACTACATCATTAGTACACTCCATACAGGGTCAGTCTAGATGGTTTAGACTGGCTGATCCTGGGTAGTATAGGTTGTGTTGGCTCAGAATCCTCTCCTCCTCCTAACATTTATCAAAAACACAATTCTAGTTTGTATTCTTAGAGGAATGGATATCTCTTGGTGACAGGATTTTTTAAATTTAAAAAGGCAAGTCAGTTAGGAACAAATTCGTATTTTACAACGTCGGCCATACGTCGGCCAAACCCGGACGATGCTGGCGCCAATTGTGCGCCACCCTGTGGGACTCCCAATCACGGCCGGATGTGATACAGCATGGACTCGAACCAGGGACTTTAGTGTAGCCTCTAGCACTGAGATGTAGTGCCTTAGACCGCTGCGCCACTCGGGAGCCTGTCTGTCTATCTATAGTTGTAACTGGCTGATTCCTAGGTATAGTAGTATAGGACTGTAGGGATGATTGGCAGGCTGATGCTTGCTTCAGCCAGTGTACAGTACTCTTTGCTATAATGAGCATAGTATGTCAATCATAAAGTGTATCTACACAGACTCCATCTCACCCAGACAGGCTGTTTTCTCCCTGTGGAAGAGATCTCCTGCCGTCTAGCCTGCACTTATAGTTATATCATTATCTACATCGAATGCTCTCCTCCTCTCTTCTCCTCCCCTCTCTTCTCCTCTCCTCCTCTCCTCTCCTTCTCTCTCCTCCCCCTCCTCTCCTCTCCTTCTCTTTCCTCCCCCTCCTCTCCTTCTCTCTCCTCCTCCCTCCTCTCCTTCTCTCTCCTCCCCCTCCTCTCCTCTCCTTCTCTCTCCTCCCCCTCCTCTCCTCTCCTTCTCTCTCCTCCCCCTCCTCTCCTCTCCTTCTCTCTCCTCCCCCTCCTCTCCTCTCCTTCTCTCTCCTCCCCCTCCTCTCCTCTCCTTCTCTCTCCTCCTCCCTCCTCTCCTCTCCAGCGTGTCAGAGAGAGTTGTACTGGCTTGGCGCTGTCTCTCTTGTTGACAACAAGTTGTCCGTCTAGCATGCCCGCTCTCCGCTGTTTTCTCAAAACGTGTTGAACGTCCGTGACATGTTTTGACTGCAAAATGAAAATGCTCCTTAACGAACAGGCAGGTAGGCGGCTGACAGACACGCTGGCTGTGTAGCGGTGCTCGTCAGTGATTCCATGTAAAATCATCTCTCACTACCGGGCTGTTTACGCCTCAGCTCCGTAACAGACTCGCTTTGTCTACTGAGGAGGAGAAAGTTGTGGAAGTTTCAGTGGAACATTTCTTCGTATCATCCTCTGAGGAAAAGGTTTAAATGGCCTTCATCAGAATGGACGATACCCAGTATTACAGTATACACATTAGACTGGGAGGAGACAGAGTATTACAGTATACACATTAGACTGGGAGGAGACAGAGTATTACAGTATACACATTAGAATGGGAGGAGACAGAGTATTTCAGTATACACATTAGAATGGGAGGAGACAGAGTATTTCAGTATACACATTAGAATTGGAGGAGACAGAGTATTACAGTATACACATTAGAATGGGAGGAGACAGAGTATTTCAGTATACACATTAGAATGGGAGGAGACAGAGTATTTCAGTATACACATTAGAATGGGAGGAGACAGAGTATTACAGTATACACATTAGAATGGGAGGAGACAGAGTATTACAGTATACGCATTAGAATGGGAGGAGACAGAGTATTACAGTATACACATTAGAATGGACGATACCCAGTATTACAGTATACGCATTAGAATGGGAGGAGACAGAGTATTTCAGTATACACATTAGAAATGGGAGGAGACAGAGTTTTCAGTATACACATTAGAAATGTGAGGAGACAGAGTTTTTCAGTATACACATTAGAATGGGAGGAGACAGAGTATTACAGTATACACATTAGAATGGGAGGAGACAGAGTATTTCAGTATACACATTAGAATGGGAGGAGACAGAGTATTACAGTATACACATTAGAATGGGAGGAGACAGAGTATTTCAGTATACACATTAGAATTGGAGGAGACAGAGTATTACAGTATACGCATTAGAATGGGAGGAGACAGAGTATTTCAGTATACACATTAGAAATGTGAGGAGACAGAGTTTTTCAGTATACACATTAGAATGGGAGGAGACAGAGTATTTCAGTATACACATTAGAATGGGAGGAGACAGAGTATTTCAGTATACACATTAGAATGGGAGGAGACAGAGTATTTCAGTATACACATTAGAATGGGAGGAGACAGAGTATTTCAGTATACACATTAGAATTGGAGGAGACTGAGTATTACAGTATACACATCAGAATGGGAGGAGACAGAGTATTTCAGTATACACATTAGAATGGGAGGAGACAGAGTATTTCAGTATACACATTAGAATGGGAGGAGACAGAGTATTACAGTATACACATCAGAATGGGAGGAGACAGAGTATTACAGTATACGCATTAGAATGGGAGGAGACAGAGTATTACAGTATGCACATTATGTCACGACTCCTCCCGTTCCTGTTCGGGTGGCGCTCGTCGTCACCGGCCTACTAGCTGCCACTGATCTTTTCTCCCCTTTCTGTTTATTGGTTTCACCTGTTTGTGTTTTAGGCTGATTAGTCGGGCTATGTTAACCAGTAGGCTCGTCTGCTTTTTGTCACATGTGCCGAATACAACACATGTGCCTTACCTTGAAATGCTTACTTACAAGCCCTTAACCAACAATACAGTTTTAAGAAAAATTTGAGTTAAGAATTTTTTTTACTAAATTAACTCAATTAAAAGATAAAAAGAACAAAGGAGAGCAACAATAAAATAACAATGTGGAGGCTATATACAGGGTATTACGGTACAGAGTCAATGTGGAGGCTATATACAGGGTATTACGGTACAGAGTCAATGTGGAGGCTATATACAGGGTATTACGGTACAGAGTCAATGTGGAGGCTATATACAGGGTGTTAGGGTACAGAGTCAATGTGGAGGCTATATACAGGGTATTACGGTACAGAGTCAATGTGGAGGCTATATACAGGGTGTTACGGTACAGAGTCAATGTGGAGGATATATACAGGGTGTTACGGTACAGAGTCAATGTGGAGGCTATATACAGGGTATTACGGTACAGAGTCAATGTGGAGGCTATATACAGGGTGTTACGGTACAGAGTCAATGTGGAGGCTATATACAGGTTGGCACCGGTACAGAGTCAATGTGGAGGCTATATACAGGGGGTACCGGTACAGAGTCAATGTGGAGTCTATATACAGGGGGTACCGGTACAAAGTCAATGTGGAGGCTATATACAGGGGGCACCGGTACAGAGTCTATGTGGAGGCTATATACAGGGGGTACCGGTACAGAGTCAATGTGGAGGCTATATACAGGGGGCACCGGTACAGAGTCTATGTGGAGGCTATATACAGGGGGTACCGGTACAGAGTCAATGTGGAGGCTATATACAGGGGGTACCGGTACAGAGTCAATGTGGAGTCTATATACAGGGGGTACCGGTACAGAGTCAATGTGGAGGCTATATACAGGGGGCACCGGTACAGAGTCTATGTGGAGGCTATATACAGGGGGTACCGGTACAGAGTCAATGTGGAGGCTATATACAGGGGGCACCGGTACAGAGTCTATGTGGAGGCTATATACAGGGGGTACCGGTACAGAGTCAATGTGGAGGCTATATACAGGGGGTACCGGTACAGAGTCAATGTGGAGTCTATATACAGGGGGTACCGGTACAGAGTCAATGTGGAGGCTATATACAGGGGGCACCGGTACAGAGTCTATGTGGAGGCTATATACAGGGGGTACCGGTACAGAGTCAATGTGGAGGCTATATACAGGGGGCACCGGTACAGAGTCTATGTGGAGGCTATATACAGGGGGTACCGGTACAGAGTCAATGTGGAGGCTATATACAGGGGGCACCGGTACAGAGTCTATGTGGAGGCTATATACAGGGGGTACCGGTACAGAGTCTATGTGGAGGCTATATACAGGGGGCACCGGTACAGAGTCAATGTGGAGGCTATATACAGGGGTACCGGTACAGAGTCAATGTGGAGGCTATATAAAGGGGGTACCGGTACAGAGTCAATGTGGAGGCTATATACAGGGTGTTACGGTACAGAGTCAATGTGGAGGATATATACAGGGGGTACCGGTACAGAGTCTATGTGGAGGCTATATACAGGGTATTACGGTACAGAGTCAATGTGGAGGCTATATACAGGGTGTTAGGGTACAGAGTCAATGTGGAGGATATATACAGGGTGTTAGGGTACAGAGTCAATGTGGAGGCTATATACAGGGTGTTACGGTACAGAGTCAATGTGGAGGATATATACAGGGTGTTAGGGTACAGAGTCAATGTGGAGGATATATACAGGGTGTTACGGTACAGAGTCAATGTGGAGGCTATATATAGGGGGTACCGGTACAGAGTCAATGTGGAGGCTATATACAGGGGGTACCGGTACAGAGTCAATGTGGAGGCTATATACAGGGGGTACTGGTAGAGAGTCAATGTGGAGGCTATATACAGGGGGTACTGGTAGAGAGTCAATGTGGAGGCTATATACAGGGGGTACTGGTACAGAGTCAATGTGGAGGCTATATACAGGGTGTTACGGTACAGTGTCAATGTGGAGGCTATATATAGGGGGTACCGGTACTGAGTCAATGTGGAGGCTGTATACAGGGGGTACCGGTACAGAGTCAATGTGGAGGCTATATACAGGGTGTTAAGGTACAGAGTCAATGTCGAGGCTATATACAGGGTATTACGGTACAGAGTCAATGTGGAGGCTATATATAGGGGGTACCGGTACAGAGTCAATGTGGAGGCTCTATACAGGGTATTACGGTACAGAGTCAATGTGGAGTCTATATACAGGACTATACACCTGTGTTGTTGTCTAGGATGTATAGTCCTAGACCTGTGTTGTTGTAGAGGATGTATAGTCCTAGACCTGTGTTGTTGTATAGGATGTATAGTCCTAGACCTGTGTTGTTGTATAGTCCTAGACCTGTGTTGTTGTATAGTCCTAGACCTGTGTTGTTATATAGGGTGTATAGTCCTAGTCCTGTGTTGTTGTATAGTAATAGACCTGTGTTGTTGTAAAGGATGTATAGTAATAGACCTGTGTTGTTGTATAGGATGTATAGTAATAGACCTGTGTTGTTTTATAGTCCTAGACCTGTGTTGTTGTATAGGATGTATAGTCCTAGACCTGTGTTGTTGTATAGTGTATTTGCATATATTCCTCTAAGTACACATGTGGTACCGCATGAAAATCATTTTTATTTTTGGTTTCAAATCATTTTGAAATGTTGGTCTCAATGTCACACATTGGCCCCTTCTATTTATTGAAAGACCCATATCCTGATTCTTTATTTAAAGAAAGACCCGTATCCTGATTCTTTATTTATAGAAACACCCATATCCTGATTCTTTATTTATAGAAACACCCATATCCTGATTCTTTATTTATAGAAACACCCATATCCTGATTCTTTATTTATAGAAAGACCCATATCCTGATTCTTTATTTATAGAAACACCCATATCCTGATTCTTTATTTATAGAAACACCCATATCCTGATTCTTTATTTATAGAAACACCCATATCCTGATTCTTTATTTATAGAAACACCCATATCCTGATTCTTTATTTATAGAAACACCCATATCCTGATTCTTTATTTATAGAAACACCCATATCCTGATTCTTTATTTAAAGAAAGACCCGTATCCTGATTCTTTATTTATAGAAAGACCCATATCCTGATTCTTTATTTATAGAAACACCCATATCCTGATTCTTTATTTATAGAAACACCCATATCCTGATTCTTTATTTAAAGAAACACCCATATCCTGATTATTTATTTATAGAAACACCCATATCCTGATTCTTTATTTATAGAAACACCCATATCCTGATTCTTTATTTAAAGAAACACCCATATCCTGATTATTTATTTATAGAAACACCCATATCCTGATTCTTTATTTATAGAAAGACCCATATCCTGATTCTTTATTTAAAGAAACACCCATATCCTGATTCTTTATTTATAGAAACACCCATATCCTGATTCTGTCAGAAACACTTCTAAGGTGTCCAACTCTCCAGGAATCAGCTTGCACCTTCTACTATTCCCAGAATAGTATTTTTAATTCCTGAATTTAAATTGTATTTTATTAAACCTTTATTTAACTAGGCAAGTCAAATAAGACATTCTTATTTACATCGACGGCCTACCCCAGCCCTAACCCTGGACGACGCTGGGGCCAATTGTGCGCCGCCCTATGGGACTCCCAATCAGGGCCGGTTGTGATACAGCTTGGATGAACTATCTAAATTAGAATCTCAATTAGAATCTCAATTAGAATCTCAATTAGAATCTCAATTAGAATCTCCTGTTCCGTCTGATTGACATTAAATATGTATCACTTTTTTTTTTTTTTTTTCACGCTAATATTTTGCAACCACATCCTAGAAAGACCCTCCTTCAATTTGATTTGAGAGTAACAGATTAGACCTCGTGGTAATGTCTCTGGGCCACTTAAACAGAAGTGGCCTTACTGGTAATTCAACTATGGGAAGGTAATAGACAGGTCTCTATAGTAAGACTAATGGACTGATGCAGTAGGTTACAAAGAGCAGTGTGTTAGTCCTAACCCGGGGTCGGAGGGAAGGTCAACAGCTGGGTGATTGATGGACATGGTGCCGGTGTGAGCCTGTTGGATCAATGCACAACAACGAGCGACTGTTGTGACATTATCGAGTGGCGGGGGGGGAGGCTGTCGCTGTATCACCCAGACATCAATAGAGGGTGGGAAGAAAGGGTAGATGGAGAGAGATAGAGACAGAGAAAGAGGGCGACAGCGAGAGAGAGAGAGAGAGAAGGTTAAAGGAGTTTTTTAAATTAATGAATGTATTTTTACTTGCTGAGAAGTCAGCAACGGTAGTAACTCAATATGGCCGCCCCGGGGGAGTGGCTGAGGAGCCTGTAGCTTGACTGCCTTTATTTATCTTGGAATACCTGGTGATGTATAACCTGTGATAGCCTGAGAACTTAATGTCTCTTTCCCTCTCTCTCTGTCCATCTCTCTCTCTCTGTCCATCTCTCTCTGTCCATCTCTCTCTCCTCTCTCTCTCCTCTCTCTCCTCTCTCTCTCCTCTCTCTCTCTCCTCCCTCTCCTCTCTCCTCTCTCTCTCTGTCCATCTCTCTCTTTCTCTCTCTGTCCATCTCTCTCTCTCTGTCCATCTCTCTCTCTCTCTGTCCATCTCTCTCTCTCTGTCCATCTCTCTCTCTGTCCATCTCTCTCTCTCTCTGTCCATCTCTCTCTCTGTCCATCTCTCTCTCTCTCTGTCCATCTCTCTCTCTCTCTGTCCATCTCTCTCTCTCTCTGTCCATCTCTCTCTCTCTGTCCATCTCTCTCTCTGTCCATCTCTCTCTCTCTGTCCATCTCTCTCTCTCTGTCCATCTCTCTCTCTCTCTCTCCTCTCTCTCTCTGTCCATCTCTCTCTCTCTGTCCATCTCTCTCTCTCTCTCTCTGTCCATCTCCATCTCTCTCCCTGTCATCTCAATCTTTCTTTCTTTACGCTCTCTCTTCCTCCCTCCCTCTTTCCCTTCCTCTCTCTCCTCTCTGTTCTCTCTCTCTCTCCTCTCTCTCTCTCTCCTCTCTCTCTCCTCTCTCCTCTCTTTCTCCTCTCTCTCTCCTCTCTCTCTCTCCTCTCTCTTCTCTCTCTCCTCTCTCTCTCTCCTCTCTCTCTCTCTCCTCTCTCTCTCCTCTCTCTCTCTCTCTCCTCTCTCTCTCTCTCTCCTCTCTCTCTCTCTCCTCTCTCTCTCCTCTCTCTCCTCTCTCTCCTCTCTCTCCTCTCTCCTCTCTCTCCTCTCTCTCCTCTCTCCTCTCTCTCCTCTCTCTCTCTCCTCCCTCTCCTCTCCTCTCTCTCTCCTCTCTTTCTCTCTCCTCTCTCTCCTCTCTCTCTCTCTCTCTCTCCTCTCTCTCTCCTCTCTCTCTCTCTCCTCTCTCCTCTCCTCTCTCTCTCCTCTCTCTCCTCTCTCTCCTCTCTCCTCTCTCCATCAGTCCATAGATCCTGCCCAGCAGTTCACCTGGGAGAATTCCAACATGGAGGTGAACAAACCAAAGAACCGCTATGCTAATGTCATCTCATATGATCACTCCAGAGTCGTCCTGACGTCTGTTGATGGTGAGTAGCTCCTCAGCCTAGTTTATAACCTCTCAATAGACTTTTCAGACACCATTCACTCACTGTCAGACTCTGACAGCGGTATAACTTCTCTGGAAATACGGTATCTCAATTATTCTGTATCTCATACCCTCTCCCCTCCCTCCATACCCTCTCCCCTCCCTCAATGCCCTCTCCCCATGCCCTCTCCCCTCCCTCACTGCCCTCTCCCCATGCCCTCTCCCCTCCCTCCATACCCTCTCCCCTCCCACCATGCCCTCTCCCTTCCCTCCATGCCCTCTCCCCTCCCACCATGCCCTCTCCCCTCCCTCCATACCCTCTCCCCTCCCTCCATACCCTCTCCCTTCCCTCCATACCCTCTCCCCTCCCTCCATGCTCTCTCCCCTCCCTCCATACCCTCTCCCCTCCCTCCATACCCTCTCCATACCCTCTCCCCTCCCTCCATGCTCTCTCCCCTCCCTCCATACCCTCTCCCCTCCCTCCATACCCTCTCCCCTCCCTCAATGCCCTCTCCCCATGCCCTCTCCCCTCCCTCAATGCCCTCTCCCCATGCCCTCTCCCCTCCCTCCATAACCACTCCCCTCCCACCATGCCCTCTCCCTTCCCTCCATGCCCTCTCCCCTCCCCCCATGCCCTCTCCCTTCCCTCCATGCCCTCTCCCTTCCCTCCATGCCCTCTCCCTTCCCTCCATGCCCTCTCCCTTCCCTCCGTGCCCTCTCCCTTCCCTCCGTGCCCTCTCCCTTCCCTCCATGCCCTCTCCCTTCCCTCCATACCCTCTCCCCTCCCTCCATGCCCTCTCCCTTCCCTCCATGCCCTCTCCCTTCCCACCATGCCCTCTCCCTTCCCTCCATGCCATCTCCCTTCCCTCCATGCCCTCTCCCTTCCCTCCATGCCCTCTCCCCTCCCTCCATACCCTCTCCCTTCCCTCCATGCCCTCTCACCTTCCCTCCATGCCATCTCCCTTCCCTCCATGCCCTCTCCCCTCCCTCCATGCCCTCTCCCCTCCCTCCATGCCCTCTCCCCTCCCTCCATGCCCTCTCCTCTCTCTCCATGCCCTCTCTCTCTCTCAGCTGTTCCTGGTAGTGACTACATCAACGCCAACTACATAGACGGCTACAGGAAACAGAATGCCTACATCGCTACGCAGGGCCCTCTTCCCGAGACCCTCAGTGACTTCTGGAGGATGGTGTGGGAGCAGAGGGCTCACACTATCGTCATGATGACACGACTGGAGGAGAAGTCACGCGTGAGTACAATGCCTCTGGCCACGTGTACTGTAGTACATACCGCAGGTCTCACGGGTACGACCATCACTTCCAGGAGATGTCCCTCTTGCTGTACCACTGTAACAATATAGCAATATGGCTGTCTTGTTATTGTTGTTGTCCATTGGTTGTCTTACTTTGAAGACCTGATCTATGAGTCACTCCTCAGGCCTTTGGACCGCTGTCAGTCCTAACAGTCTTCCCCCCCCCCCTCCTCATACTGTCATGCTTTACATAATGTTGACAGAGCAGGCTCTTTCTGACTCCTTGAACTTCCTATATAATACCCTGACCTTGACCTGGCCCAGATCACATGACAAGTCAAATCAAATCAAATCAAATTGTATTTGTCACATACACATGGTTAGCAGATGTTAATGCGAGTGTAGCGAAATGCTTGTGCTTCTAGTTCCGACAATGCAGTAATAACCAACAAGTAATCTAACTAACAATTCCAAAACTACTGTCTTGTACACAGTGTGAGGGGATAAAGAATATGTACATAAGGATATATGAATGAGTGATGGTACAGAGCAGCATAGGCAGATACAGTAGATTGTATCGAGTACAGTATATACATATGAGATGAGTATGTAAACAAAGTGGCATAGTTAAAGTGGCTAGTGATACATGTATTACATAAGGATACAGTCGATGATATAGAGTACAGTATATACGTATGCCTATGAGATGAATAATGTAGGGTAAGTAACATTATATAAGGTAGCATTGTTTAAGTGGCTAGTGATATATTTACATCATTTCCCATCAATTCCCATTATTAAAGTGGCTGGAGGTGAGTCAGTGTCAGTGTGTTGGCAGCAGCCACTCAATGTTAGTGGTGGCTGTTTAACAGTCTGATAGCCTTGAGATAGAAGCTGTTTTTCAGTCTCTCGGTCCCAGCTTTGATGCACCTGTACTGACCTCGCCTTCTGGATGATAGCGGGGTGAACAGGCAGTGGCTCGGGTGGTTGATGTCCTTGATGATCTTTATGGCCTTCCTGTGACATCGGGTGGTGTAGGTGTCCTGGAGGGCAGGTAGTTTGCCCCCGGTGATGCGTTGTGCAGACCTCACTACCCTCTGGAGAGCCTTACGGTTGAGGGCGGAGCAGTTGCCATACCAGGCGGTGATACAGCCCGCCAGGATGCTCTCGATTGTGCATCTGTAGAAGTTTGTGAGTGCTTTTGGTGACAAGCCGAATTTCTTCAGCCTCCTGAGGTTGAAGAGGCGCTGCTGCGCCTTCTTCACAATGCTGTCTGTGTGAGTGGACCAATTCAGTTTGTCTGTGATGTGTATGCCGAGGAACTTAAAACTTGCTACCCTCTCCACTACTGTTCCATCGATGTGGATAGGGGGGTGTTCCCTCTGCTGTTTCCTGAAGTCCACAATCATCTCCTTAGTTTTGTTGACGTTGAGTGTGAGGTTATTTTCCTGACACCACACTCCGAGGGCCCTCACCTCCTCCCTGTAGGCCGTCTCGTCGTTGTTGGTAATCAAGCCTACCACTGTTGTGTCGTCCGCAAACTTGATGATTGAGTTGGAGGCGTGCGTGGCCACGCAGTCGTGGGTGAACAGGGAGTACAGGAGAGGGCTCAGAACGCACCCTTGTGGGGCCCCAGTGTTGAGGATCAGCGGGGAGGAGATGTTGTTGCCTACCCTCACCACCTGGGGGCGGCCCGTCAGGAAGTCCAGTACCCAGTTGCACAGGGCGGGGTCGAGACCCAGGGTCTCGAGCTTGATGACGAGCTTGGAGGGTACTATGGTGTTGAATGCCGAGCTGTAGTCAATGAACAGCATTCTCACATAGGTATTCCTCTTGTCCAGATGGGTTAGGGCAGTGTGCAGTGTGGTTGAGATTGCATCGTCTGTGGACCTATTTGGGCGGTAAGCAAATTGGAGTGGGTCTAGGGTGTCAGGTAGGGTGGAGGTGATATGGTCCTTGACTAGTCTCTCAAAGCACTTCATGATGACGGATGTGAGTGCTACGGGGCGGTAGTCGTTTAGCTCAGTTACCTTAGCTTTCTTGGGAACAGGAACAATGGTGGCCCTCTTGAAGCATGTGGGAACAGCAGACTGGTATAGGGATTGATTGAATATGTCCGTAAACACACCGGCCAGCTGGTCTGCGCATGCTCTGAGGGCGCGGCTGGGGATGCCGTCTGGGCCTGCAGCCTTGCGAGGGTTAACACGTTTAAATGTCTTACTCACCTCGGCTGCAGTGAAGGAGAGACCGCAAGTTTTCGTTGCAGGCCGTGTCAGTGGCACTGTATTGTCCTCAAAGCGGGCAAAAAAGTTATTTAGTCTGCCTGGGAGCAGGACATCCTGGTCCGTGACTGGGCTGGATTTCTTCCTGTAGTCCGTGATTGACTGTAGACCCTGCCACATGCCTCTTGTGTCTGAGCCGTTGAATTGAGATTCTACTTTGTCTCTGTACTGACGCTTAGCTTGTTTGATAGCCTTGCGGAGGGAATAGCTGCACTGTTTGTATTCGGTCATGTTACCAGACACCTTGCCCTGATTAAAAGCAGTGGTACGCGCTTTCAGTTTCACACGAATGCTGCCATCAATCCACGGTTTCTGGTTAGGGAATGTTTTAATCGTTGCTATGGGAACGACATCTTCAACGCACGTTCTAATGAACTCGCACACCGAATCAGCGTATTCGTCAATGTTGTTGTCTGACGCAATACGAAACATGTCCCAGTCCACGTGATGGAAGCAGTCTTGGAGTGTGGAGTCAGCTTGGTCGGACCAGCGTTGGACAGACCTCAGCGTGGGAGCCTCTTGTTTTAGTTTCTGTCTGTAGGCAGGGATCAACAAAATGGAGTCGTGGTCAGCTTTTCCGAAAGGGGGGCGGGGCAGGGCCTTATATGCGTCGCGGAAGTTAGAGTAACAATGATCCAAGGTCTTTCCACCCCTGGTTGCGCAATCGATATGCTGATAAAATTTGGGGAGTCTTGTTTTCAGATTAGCCTTGTTAAAATCCCCAGCTACAATGAATGCAGCCTCCGGATAAATGGTTTCCAGTTTGCAAAGAGTCAAATAAAGTTCATTCAGAGCCAACGATGTGTCTGCTTGGGGGGGGATATATACGGCTGTGATTATAATCCTGTAGTCCTGTAGTCAACAACGTCCCTTCTGCTCTTCTAGGATCAGAGTTCTAAGGCCATCTGATGTTATTTCTTGTTACCATGAGTCAGCTGTGACAGAGATACCCGACCGTGTCTCAGACACAGTCCTGACATCCACCCTGCTGGCCTGCATCAGCTGTGATAGAGATACCCTACCCTGTCTCAGACACAGTCCTGACATCCACCCTGCATCAGCTGTGACAGAGATACCCTACCCTGTCTCAGACACAGTCCTGACAACCACCCTGCATCAGCTGTGACAGAGATACCCTACCCTGTCTCAGACACAGTCCTGACATCCACCCTGCATCAGCTGTGACAGAGATACCCGACCGTGTCTCAGACACAGTCCTGACAACCACCCTGCTGGTCTGCATCAGCTGTGACAGAGATACCCTACCCTGTCTCAGACACAGTCCTGACATCCACCCTGCTGGCCTGCATCAGCTGTGACAGAGATACCCGACCCTGTCTCAGACACAGTCCTGACATCCACCCTGCTGGCCTGCATCAGCTGTGACAGAGATACCCTACCCTGTCTCAGACACAGTCCTGACATCCACCCTGCATCAGCTGTGACAGAGATACCCGACCCTGTCTCAGACACAGTCCTGACATCCACCCTGCTGGCCTGCATCAGCGTGACAGAGATACCCGACCCTGTCTCAGACACAGTCCTGACAACCACCCTGCTGGCCTGCATCAGCTGTGACAGAGATACCCGACCCTGTCTCAGACACAGTCCTGACATCCACCCTGCTGGCCTGCATCAGCTGTGACAGAGATACCCTACCCTGTCTCAGACACAGTCCTGACATCCACCCTGCATCAGCTGTGACAGAGATACCCTACCCTGTCTCAGACACAGTCCTGACATCCACCCTGCTGGCCTGCATCAGCTGTGACAGAGATACCCTACCCTGTCTCAGACACAGTCCTGACATCCACCCTGCATCAGCTGTGACAGAGATACCCTACCCTGTCTCAGACACAGTCCTGACATCCACCCTGCATCAGCTGTGACAGAGATACCCTACCCTGTCTCAGACACAGTCCTGACATCGACCCTGCATCAGCTGTGATGCCGTAGAAAGAACGTTACTCCGGCTCTGTGCCTGTGCAGTAGAGAGATGCTTCCAGACTGAGATAATAGAAGACATGTAAAACAGACAGAGATAATAGAGGACATGTAAAACAGACAGAGACAGATAATGAGGCTGTAGAGGTGAATGTCAGGTAGAAGATAGGAGAGACAGAGATAATAGAGGACATGTAAAACAGACAGAGATAACAGAGGACATGTAAAACAGACAGAGACAGATAATGAGGCTGTAGAGGTGAATGTCAGGTAGAAGATAGGAGAGACAGAGATAATAGAGGACATGTAAAACAGACAGAGATAACAGAGGACATGTAAAACAGACAGATAGATAATGAGGCTGTAGAGGTGAAGGTCAGATGGGAGAGACAGAGATAATAGAGGACATGTAAAACAGACAGATAGATAATGAGGCTATAGAGGTGAATGTCAGATAGAAGATAGGAGAGACAGAGATAATAGAGGACATGTAAAACAGACAGAGATAATAGAGAACAGAAGACGTGTAAAACAGACAGAGATAATAGAGGACATGTAAAACAGACAAAGATAATAGAGGACATGTAAAACAGACAGATAGAACAGCATTCGTGTGACTCAGAGTCTGACAGAGGATGCTTCAGTCACTCAAACACTAGGGGGGTGTGGTGACGTGTGTCTCTGAGGGGGTCTGTTTGTGGCAGTGTGGGAACAGAGATGGAGGATAGAGGTGTCTGGCTTGTTGTTTACATCCTCTGGACTGAGAGACACAATGATCTCTGTCTGAACTGAGAGACACAATGATCTCTGTCTGGACTGAGAGACACAATGATCTCTGTCTGAACTGAGAGACACAATGATCTCTGTCTGAACTGAGAGACACAATGATCTCTGTCTGAACTGAGAGACACAATGATCTCTGTCTGAACTGAGAGACACAATGATCTCTGTCTGAACTGAGAGACACAATGATCTCTGTCTGAACTGAGAGACACAATGATCTCTGTCTGAACTGAGAGACACATGGATCTCTGTCTGAAATGAGAAACACAATGATTTCTGTCTGGACTGAGAGACACAATGATCTCTGTCTGGACTGAGAGACACAATGATCTCTGTCTGGACTGAGAGACACAATGATCTCTGTCTGAACTGAGAGACACAATGATCTCTGTCTGAACTGAGAGACACAATGATCTCTGTCTGGACTGAGAGACAGGGAAATGTCTGTTTACAGGAGAGAGTATTTTCGTAGAAAAGATTGGCCTCTTCAATCTGGTACTGCATCCAAATGTCAGCTCTCCTGTTGTCTACACAGTTTCTGTCTGGTTAAGATAGCAGTACTGTTGTTACCTCCTTCCTCCTCCCTTCCTCTCTCTCTTCCTCCTTCCTCTTTCCCTCCCTCTTCATGTATCCCAAATCGATGACCGAGTGTATCCTAGTAGCCTTTTAACAAGTCGGCATTTTCAACAGGCTTTCCATTGACTTTGACCTTCTGTTTGGAGACAACAACATGCTCTGCCTTTGCCCATCCCAAATGGAACCCTATTGTAGTGCACTACCTAAAGCAGGTTACCATTTGGGGCGCGGCCACCGTCTGTCTGTGTTCTCGCTATGCTCTGAAGAAGATTGGATCTGAATGGCACATTGAAGATAATGTGTACTGTTTCAGACTGTCCGTGTACGTGACAAGGTTGTTTCTGGTCCTCTAAATCTGTTATTTCATGGTGTAGAAAGCAGACTTGGGGTTTATCTAATATTTATAAAAATGTGTTGTTTGGATCCTGAATTGATAGCCGGGGAATTATTCACGACAATCCCTGGGTAATCTGTTAACAGTTTTAATTATCAATGCGTATCCACCGTCCCACGACGCAGCGAGGCAATTCATAAACGTAATCTCCCCTGAAAAAGGTTTTAGCTTATAACGGACGACCAGTCCGTTTGGATAGCACCCATGCCAGTAGAATGGATTACCAGGCCGTTTGGATAGCACCCATGCCAGTAGAATGGATTACCAGGCCGTTTGGATATCAACCATGCCAGTAGAATGGATTACCAGTCCGTTTGGATAGCACCCATGCCAGTAGAATGGATTACCAGGCTGTTTGGATAGCAACCATTCCAGTAGAATGGATTACCAGGCCGTTTGGATAGCAACCATGCCAGTAGAATGGATTACCAGGCCATTTGGATAGCAACCATGCCAGTAGAATGGATTACCAGTCCGTTTGGATAGCAACCATGCCAGTAGAATGGATTACCAGGCCGTTTGGATAGCAACCATGCCAGTAGAATGGATTACCAGTCCGTTTGGATAGCAACCATGCCAGTAGGATGGATTACCAGGCCGTTTGGATAGCAATCATGCCAGTAGAATGGATTACCAGTCCGTTTGGATAGCACCCATGCCAGTAGGATGGATTACCAGGCCGTTTGGATAGCAACCATGCCAGTAGGATGGATTACCAGTCCGTTTGGATAGCAACCATGCCAGTAGAATGGATTACCAGTCTGTTTGGATAGCAACCATGCCAGTAGAATGAATGACCAGGCCATTTGGATAGCAACCATGCCAGTAGAATGGATGACCAGTCCGTTTGGATAGCAACCATGCCAGTAGAATGGATTACCAGTCCTTTTGGATAGCAACCATGCCAGTAGAATGGATGACCAGGCCGTTTGGATAGCAACCATGCCAGTAGAATGGATTACCAGTCCGTTTGGATAGCAACCATGCCAGTAGAACGGATTGCCAGTCCGTTTGGATAGCAACCATGCCAGTAAAATGGATTACCAGGCCGTTTGGATAGCAACCATGCCAGTAGAATGGATTACCAGTGTCCGTTTGGATAGCAACCATGCCAGTAGAATGGATTACCAGTCCGTTTGGATAGCAACCATGCCAGTAGAATGGATTACCAGTCCGTTTGGATAGCAACTTCAGAATCTCAGAAATAACGACTGGCTATTGTCCAGACTATACTGTCTGGTGAAGGGATAAAACAAAACAAATTTACTAATTAAAATATATTTTTTAATGAAATCTAGTCATTATTTATATATAAATACAGTTGAAGTCAGAAGTTTGCATACACCTTAGCCAAATACATTTAAACTCAGTTTTTCACAATTCCTGACATTTAATCCTAGTAAAAATTCCCTGTTAGGTCAGTTAGGATCACCACTTTATTTTAAGAATGTGAAATGTCAGAATAATAGTAGAGAGAATGATTTATTTCAGCTTTTATTTCTTTCATCACATTCCCAGTGGGTCAGAAGTTTACATACACTCAATAATTATTTGGTAACTGCCTTTAAATTGTTTAACCTCGGCCAAACATTTTGGATAGCCTTCCACAAGCTTCCCACAATAAGTTGGGTGAATTTTGTCCCATTCCTCCTGACAGAGCTGGTGTAACTGATTCAGGTTTGTTGGCCCCCTTGCTCGCACACGCTTTTTCAGTTCTGCCCACAAATGTTCTATGTGATTGAGGTCAGGGCTTTGTGATGGCCACTCCAATACCTTGACTTTGTTGTCCTTAAGCCATTTTGCCACAACTTTGAAGTATGCTTGAGGTCATTGTCCATTTGGAAGACCCATTTGTGACCAAGCTTTAACTTCCTGACTGATGTCTTGAGATGTTGCTTCAATATAAATATACATAATTTTCCTACCTCATGATGCCATCTATTTTGTGAAGTGCACCAGTCCCTCCTGCAGCAAAGCACCCCACAACATGATGCTGCCACTCCTGTGCTTCACATTTGGGATGGTGTTCTTCGGCTTGCAAGCCTCCCCCTCCCCCTTTCCTCCAAACATAACGATGGTCATTATGGCCAAACAGTTCTAGTTCTTTTTTGTTTCATCAGACCAGAGGACATTTCTCCAAAAAATACGATCTTTGTCCCCATG
>NC_092174.1:43038982-43071482 GCF_045791955.1 Oncorhynchus clarkii lewisi
CAGTGCGTTAACTGCCTTGTTCAGGGGCAGAACGACACATGTTTTACCTTGTCAGCTCGGGGATTTGGTTACTGGCACAGCGCTCTTACTCACTGAGCTACCTGCCGCCCCACACAATAGGATATACAGTATAAATTGTGAATGTGCTATGTCAACTATGACTTTATTTACAATTATAACAAAACACTTGTTTTTACTGCTCTAATTACATTGGTTAAGAGTTTATAATAGCAATAAGGCACCTTATTGCAGGTCTTATTGGTTTATTGGTATTTATATTTATTATGGATCCCCATTAGTTCCTGCCAAGGCAGCAGCTACTCTTCCTGGGGTTTATTATGGATCCCCATTAGTTCCTGCCAAGGCAGCAGCTACTCTTCCTGGGGTTTATTATGGATCCCCATTAGTTCCTGTCAAGGCAACAGCTACTCTTCCTGGGGTTTATTATGGATCCCCATTAGTTCCTGCCAAGGCAGCAGCTACTCTTCCTGTGGTTTATTATGGATCCCCATTTGTTCCTGCCAAGGAAACAGCTACTCTTCCTGGGGTTTATTATGGATCCCCATTAGTTCCTGCCAAGGAAACAGCTACTCTTCCTGGGGTTTATTATGTATCCCCACTAGTTCCTGCCAAGGCAGCAGCTACTCTTCCTGGGGTTTATTATGGATCCCCATTAGTTCCTGCCAAGGCAGCAGCTACTCTTCCTGGGGTTTATTATGGATCCCAATTAGTTCCTGCCAAGGCAGCAGCTACTCTTCCTGGGGTTTATTATGGATCCCCATTAGTTCCTGCCAAGGCAGCAGCTACTCTTCCTGGGGTTTATTATGGATCCCCATTAGTTCCTGCCAAGGCAGCAGCTACTCTTCCTGGGGTTTATTATGGATCCCCATTAGTTCCTGCCAAAGCAGCAGCTACTCTTCCTGGGGTTTATTATGGATCCCCATTAGTTCCTACCAAGGCAGCAGCTACTCTTCCTGGGGTTTATTATGGATCCCCATTAGTTCCTGTCAAGGCAGAAGCTACTCTTCCTGGGGTTTATTATGGATCCCCATTAGTTCCTGTCAAGGCAGAAGCTACTCTTCCTGGGGTTTATTATGGATCCCCATTAGTTCCTGTCAAGGCAGAAGCTACTCTTCCTGGGGTTTATTATGGATCCCCATTAGTTCCTGCCAAGGCAGCAGCTACTCTTCCTGGGGTTTATTATGGATCCCCATTAGTTCCTGTCAAGGAAACAGCTACTCTTCCTGGGGTTTATTATGGATCCCTATTAGTTCCTGCCAAGGAAACAGCTACTCTTCATGGGGTTTATTATGGATCCCCATTAGTTCCTGCCAAGGAAACAGCTACTCTTCCTGGGGTTTATTAGGGATCCCCATTAGTTCCTGCCAAGGCAGCAGCTACTCTTCCTGGGGTTTATTAGGGATCCCCATTAGTTCCTGCCAAGGAAACAGCTACTCTTCCTGGGGTTTATTATGGATCCCCATTAGTTCCTGCCAAGGCAGCAGCTACTCTTCCTGGGGTTTATTATGGATCCCCATTAGTTCCTGTCAAGGCAGCAGCTACTCTTCCTGGGGTTTATTATGGATCCCCATTAGTTCCTGCCAAGGCAACAGCTACTCTTCCTGGGGTTTATTATGGATCCCCATTAGTTCCTGTCAAGGCAGCAGCTACTCTTCCTGTGGTTTATTATGGATCCCCATTAGTTCCTGCCAAGGCAACAGCTACTCTTCCTGGGGTTTATTATGGATCCCCATTAGTTCCTGCCAAGGCAACAGCTACTTTTCCTGGGGTTTATTATGCATCCCCATTAGTTCCTGCCAAGGAAGAAGCTACTCTTCCTGTGGTTTATTATGGATCCCCATTAGTTCCTGCCAAGGCAGCAGCTACTCTTCCTGGTTTTTTTTTTTGGATCCCCATTAGTTCCTGCCAAGGCAGCAGCTACTCTTCCTGGGGTTTATTATGGATCCCCATTAGTTCCTGCCAAAGCAGCAGCTACTCTTCCTGGGGTTTATTATGGATCCCCATTAGTTCCTACCAAGGCAGCAGCTACTCTTCCTGGGGTTTATTATGGATCCCCATTAGTTCCTGTCAAGGCAGAAGCTACTCTTCCTGGGGTTTATTATGGATCCCCATTAGTTCCTGTCAAGGCAGAAGCTACTCTTCCTGGGGTTTATTATGGATCCCCATTAGTTCCTGCCAAGGCAGCAGCTACTCTTCCTGGGGTTTATTATGGATCCCCATTAGTTCCTGTCAAGGCAGCAGCTACTCTTCCTGGGGTTTATTATGGATCCCCATTAGTTCCTGTCAAGGCAGCAGCTACTCTTCCTGGGGTTTATTATGGATCCCCATTAGTTCCTGCCAAGGCAGCAGCTACTCTTCCTGGGGTCCAACATCAGTTATATACAATTCAAAATATAACATGACACTTTTCACAACACATTCGGTGTGTTCTCTGAGACTACTCTACTATCACATATCTACAGTACAAAATCCATGTGAATGTGTGTGTAGAGTGTGTGTGTAGAGTGTGAGTGTAGAATGTGTGTGTAGAGTGTGTGTGTAGAGTGTGTGTGTAGAGTGTGTGTGTCTCTTCACAGTCCCCGCTGTTTCATAAGGTGTATTTTTATCTGTTTTTTAATCTGATTCTACTGCCACATACCACACCTCCTCGTTCCTCATTGCTGAATTATAGAGTGGCTGTATCACAACCGGCTGTGATTGGAAGTCCCATAGGGGGAGCACAATTGGCCCAGCATCGACCCGGGTTTGGCCGGTGTAGGCCGTCATTGTAAATAAGAATTTGTTCTTAACTGACTTACTTAAATAAAGGTAAAAAGTTGAATCTGCAAAAGACTCCAGTGTTGGCTAGGAGCTACGAGCTAGGAGCTAGGAGCTAGGAGCTAGGAGCTACGAGCTAGGAGCTACGAGCTAGGAGCTACGAGCTAGGAGCTACGAGCTAGGAGCTACGAGCTAGGAGCTACGAGCTAGCAACAAGGTGACCGTTATGTGTTTTACGCCAACTTGCCTGGCGTAATGGAGCCAACGTCAAACTCTGCCTAATGGAGCCAACGTCAAACTCTGCGTAATGGAGCCAACGTCAAACTCTGCCTAATGGAGCCAACGTCAAACTCTGCGTAATGGAGCCAACGTCAAACTCTGCCTAATGGAGCCAACGTCAAACTCTGCGTATCTGGCACTCTGGTATTGAAAAGGAAAATAACACAGGTGTGGATAGATGTTGTGTCAGGTTCTGGTCTGTGTGTATCTGTCATGTTATATAGTTGTGGCCCCTAGCATTTAGCCCTTACCTCTCTAATGTCAGGCTTGGTAGAGGGGAAGATTTGTCCCACAGACTGATGTGTCCAGGTGGTCACTCCTGCTGTCTCCCTCTAGGCTGCAGTCACTGGATGAATTAGACACGTTTTTTTTATTTATTTTTATTTCACCTTTATTTAACCAGGTAGGCTAGTTGAGAACAAGTTCTCATTTGCAACTGCGACCTGGCCAAGATAAGGCATAGCAGTGTGAACAGACAACACAGAGTTACACATGGAGTAAACAATTAACAAGTCAATAACACAGTAGAAAAAAGGGGAGTCTATATATACATTGTGTGCAAAAGGCATGAGAAGGTAGGCAAATAATTACAATTATGCAGATTAACACTGGAGTGATAAATGATCAGATGGTTATGTAAAGGTAGAGATAGAGATATTGGTGTGCAAAAGAGCAGAAAAATAAATAAATAAAAACAGTATGGGGATGAGGTAGGTGAAAATGGGTGGGCTATTTACCAATAGACTATGTACAGCTGCAGCGATCGGTTAGCTGCTCAGATAGCAGATGTTTGAAGTTGGTGAGGGAGATAAAAGTCTCCAACTTCAGCGATTTTTGCAATTCGTTCCAATCACAGGCAGCAGAGAACTGGAACGAAAGGCGGCCAAATGAGGTGTTGGCTTTAGGGATGATCAGTGAGATACACCTGCTGGAGCGCGTGCTACGGATGGGTGTTGCCATCGTAACCAGTGAACTGAGATAAGGCGGAGCTTTACCTAGCATGGACTTGTAGATGACCTGGAGCCAGTGGGTCTGGCGACGAATATGTAGCGAGGGCCAGCCGACTAGAGCATACAAGTCGCAGTGGTGGGTGGTATAAGGTGCTTTAGTGACAAAACGGATGGCACTGTGATAAACTGCATCCAGTTTGCTGAGTAGAGTGTTGGAAGCAATTTTGTAGATGACATCGCCGAAGTCGAGGATCGGTAGGATAGTCAGTTTTACTAGGGTAAGTTTGGCGGCGTGAGTGAAGGAGGCTTTGTTGCGGAATAGAAAGCCGACTCTTGATTTGATTTTCGATTGGAGATGTTTGATATGGGTCTGGAAGGAGAGTTTAGAGTCTAGCCAGACACCTAGGTACTTATAGATGTCCACATATTCAAGGTCGGAACCATCCAGGGTGGTGATGCTGGTCAGGCGTGCGGGTGCAGGCAGCGAACGGTTGAAAAGCATGCATTTGGTTTTACTAGCGTTTAAGAGCAGTTGGAGGCCACGGAAGGAGTGCTGTATGGCATTGAAGCTCGTTTGGAGGTTAGATAGCACAGTGTCCAAGGACGGGCCGGAAGTATATAGAATGGTGTCGTCTGCGTAGAGGTGGATCAGGGAATCGCCCGCAGCATGAGAAACATCATTGATATATACAGAGAAAAGAGTCGGCCCGAGAATTGAACCCTGTGGCACCCCCATAGAGACTGCCAGAGGACCGGACAGCATGCCCTCCGATTTGACACACTGAACTCTGTCTGCAAAGTAATTGGTGAACCAGGCAAGGCAGTCATCCGAAAAACCGAGGCTACTGAGTCTGCCGATAAGAATACGGTGATTGACAGAGTCGAAAGCCTTGGCAAGGTCTATGAAGACGGCTGCACAGTACTGTCTTTTATCGATGGCGGTTATGATATCGTTTAGTACCTTGAGCGTGGCTGAGGTACACCCGTGACCGGCTCGGAAACCAGATTGCACAGCGGAGAAGGTACGGTGGGATTCAAGATGGTCAGTGATCTGTTTGTTGACTTGGCTTTCGAAGACCTTAGATAGGCAGGGCAGGATGGATATTGGTCTGTAACAGTTTGGGTCCAGGGTGTCGCCCCCTTTGAAGAGGGGGATGACTGCGGCAGCTTTCCAATCCTTGGGGATCTCAGACGATATGAAAGAGAGGTTGAACAGGCTGGTAATAGGGGTTGCGACAATGGCGGCGGATAGTTTCAGGAATAGAGGGTCCAGATTGTCAAGCCCAGCTGATTTGTACGGGTCCAGGTTTTGCAGCTCTTTCAGAACATCTGCTATCTGGATTTGGGTAAAGGAGAACCTGGAGAGGCTTGGGCGAGTAGCTGCGGGGGGGGGGGGGGAGCTGTTGGACGAGGTTGGAGTAGCCAGGCGGAAGGCATGGCCAGCCGTTGAGAAATGCTTGTTGAAGTTTTCGATAATCATGGATTTATCGGTGGTGACCGTGTTACCTAGCCTCAGTGCAGTGGGCAGCTGGGAGGAGGTGCTCTTGTTCTCCATGGACTTCACAGTGTCCCAGAACTTTTTGGAGTTGGAGCTACAGGATGCAAACTTCTGCCTGAAGAAGTTGGCTTTAGCTTTCCTGACTGACTGTGTGTATTGGTTCCTGACTTCCCTGAACAGTTGCATATCGCGGGGACTGTTCGATGTTAGTGCAGTCCGCCACAGGATGTTTTTGTGCTGGTCGAGGGCAGTCAGGTCTGGAGTGAACCAGGGGCTATATCTGTTCTTAGTTCTGCATTTTTTGAACGGAGCATGCTTATCTAAAATGGTGAGGAAGTTACTTTTAAAGAAAGACCAGGCATCCTCAACTGACGGGATGAGGTCAATGTCCTTCCAGGATACCCGGGCCAGGTCGATTAGAAAGGCCTGCTCACAGAAGTGTTTTAGGGAGCGTTTGACAGTGATGAGGGGTGGTCGTTTGACTGCGGCTCCATAGCGGATACAGGCAATGAGGCAGTGATCGCTGAGATCCTGGTTGAAGACAGCGGAGGTGTATTTGGAGGGCCAGTTGGTCAGGATGACGTCAATGAGGGTGCCCTTGTTTACAGAGTTAGGGTTGTACCTGGTGGGTTCCTTGATGATTTGAGTGAGATTGAGGGCATCTAGCTTAGATTGTAGGACTGCCGGGGTGTTAAGCATATCCCAGTTTAGGTCACCTAACAGAACAAACTCTGAAGCTAGATGGGGGGCGATCAATTCACAAATGGTGTCCAGGGCACAGCTGGGAGCTGAGGGGGGTCGGTAGCAGGCGGCAACAGTGAGAGACTTATTTCTGGAGAGAGTAATTTTCAAAATTAGTAGTTCGAACTGTTTGGGTATGGACCTGGAAAGTATGACATTACTTTGCAGGCTATCTCTGCAGTAGACTGCAACTCCTCCTCCTTTGGCAGTTCTATCTTGACGGAAGATGTTATAGTTGGGTATGGAAATCTCAGAATTTTTGGTGGCCTTCCTGAGCCAGGATTCAGACACGGCAAGGACATCAGGGTTAGCAGAGTGTGCTAGAGCAGTGAGTAAGACAAACTTAGGGAGGAGGCTTCTGATGTTGACATGCATGAAACCAAGGCTTTTTCGATCACAGAAGTCAACAAATGAGGGTGCCTGGGGACATGCAGGGCCTGGGTTTACCTCCACATCACCCGCGGAACAGAGAAGGAGTAGTATGAGGGTGCGGCTGAAGGCTATCAAAACTGGTCGCCTAGGGCGTTGGGGACAGAGAATAAGAGGAGCAGGTTTCTGGGCATGGTAGAATATATTCAGGGCATAATGCGCAAACAGGGGTATGGTGGGGTGCGGGTACAGCGGAGGTAAGCCCAGGCACTGGGTGATGATGAGAGAGGTTGTATCTCTGGACATGCTGGTTGTAATGGGTGAGGTCACCGCATGTGTGGGGGGTGGGACAAAGGAGGTAACAGGGGTATAAAGAGTGGAACTAGGGGCTCCATTGTAAACTAAAACAATGATAACTAACCTGCACAACAGTATACAAGGCATATTGACATTTGAGAAAGACATACAGCGAGGCATACAGTAATCACAGGTGTTGAATTGGGAGAGCTAACTAAAACAGTAGGTGAGACAACAGCTAATCAGCTAGCACAACAACAGCAGGTAGAATGGCGATTGATTAGGCAGAGAGGGTCGGATTAACTACACACAGAGCCTAAGTGCGGCTGGGGCCGACAGATAAAACATAAACAAGCAGAATGGATTACCGTGATTAATGGACAGTCCAGCATGCATCAGCTATGTAGCCAAGTGATCAGTGTCCAAGGGGCAGCGGTGGATGGGGCAGGGAAGCTGGACTGGCGAGTGTTATCCAGGTTAGAAAACTAACAATGACCAAATAGCTTGTAGCCAGTTAGCTGGTTAGCTTCTGGAGGTTCTTGAGTGTGTTCTAAAAATGTAAAGATAATAGCGGTTCCGTATCACATTGGGTGAGGCAGGTTACCGGAAGGTATAAACAAATTAAAAATCGAAAAGGGATAGAAAGTAAATATGGGTTCAGTGAGTGTTTGGGACGCGGCGATTCAGACGGTTAGCAGGCCTGTGCTAACAAGCTAACAGTTAGTAGACGGTGCTAAACACGGTAGCAGTTAGCGGACCGGGCTAAACAAGCTAGCAGTTAGCAGGCCGAATTTGCAAGCAAGGAGATAGCAAGGGCTAGAGAGTTAGCCTTTGGGGACGTCGCGATGGGGGTATCTGTTTATTCCTCTTCATGCAGTGACATCGATGGACCGGTCGTGGGTCTGGATATTGTAGCCCAGGAGCTCAAAATGTTCCGTTTGCGACGTTGGATGCGTCCCAGACAGCACCTTGTACCCTATGTCGTTGTAGTGCACTATATATAGGGAATAGGGTGCCATTTTGGAACACGTTACGTTTATGTCATAACCCAGAACAGCATTCTGGGTAGTGGGTAGCAGACACTTTCCACAAAATGGTCTCCGAAGCGAATGTAAACGACGGATGCTGATGGTCCAACCAGCTATTAGCTTGTTGATAATAAAACTGTCTGTCTGGATAGAATGTTTCGCCTGTTTCATTGAGGGACAGTGGAGCTGCTGAGGCTCCATGAGGCTTTGGAGAGATATTGGGCAATATTATCTGTTACTGCGTATGTCTTTATACCCTGTCTCTCCAGCGTACCACATTGTTGTGCATTGGGCCAGGAGTTTTCCCTGGTCAACATGACCTGACTAGGAAAGACTCCCGAACTCCAGTGTATGATATTTAGAGAAGCATGAGGTCAAACTCTGGACCCGACTGATTGTGTTCTTCCTCCTCTACCAGGTGAAGTGTGACCAGTACTGGCCTGTCAGAGGGACAGAGACCTATGGTATGATACAGGTCAGCATGTTGGATACTGTGGAGCTGGCTACCTACAGCGTACGCACCTTCGCTCTCTACAAGGTAAGGGACTCTCATTCTGTCTCTGTCTCTCGCATTCTCTCTCTGTCTCTCTCATTCTCTCTCTGTCTCTCTCTCTCTCTGTCTGTCAATCTCTCTCACTCGATCTCTGTGTGTCTCTCTCTCTCTCTGTCTGCCTGTCTCACTCGATCTGTCTCTCTCTTTCGATTCAATTCAAGGGGCTTTATTGGCATGGGAAACGTGTTAACATTGCCAAAGCAAGTGAGGTAGATAATATACAAAAGTTAAATAAACAATAAAAATGAACAGTAAACATTACACATACAGAAATTTCAAAACAATAAAGACATGTACAAATGGTTAAAGGAAACAAGATAAAATAAATAAGCATAAATATGGGTTGTATTTACAATGGTGTTTGTTCTTCACTGGTTTCCCTTTTCTTGTGGCAACAGGTCACAAATATTGCTGCTGTCACAAATATTGCTGCTGTGATGGCACACTGTGGAATTTCACCCAGTAGATATGGGAGTTCATCAAAATTGGGTTTGTTTTCGAATTCTTTGTGGATCAGTGTAATCTGAGGGAAATATGTCTCTCTAATATGGTCATACGTTGGACAGGAGGTTAGGAAGTGCAGCACAGTTTCCACCTCATTTTGTGGGCAGTGTGCACATAGCCTGTCTTCTCTTGAGAGCCATGTCTGCCTACGGCGGCCTTTCTCAATAGCAAGGCTATGCTCACTGAGTCTGTACATAGTCAAAGCTTTCCTTAATTTTGGGTCAGTCACAGTGGTCAGGTATTCTGCCGCTGTGTACTCTCTGTTTAGGGCCAAATAGCATTCTAGTTTGCTCTGTTTTTTTGTTAATTCTTTCCAATGTGTCAAGTAATTATCTTTTTGTTTTCTCATGATTTGGTTGGGTCTAATTGTGCTGTTGTCCTGGGGCTCTGTAGGGTGTGTTTGTGTTTGTGAACAGAGCCCCAGGACCAGCTTGCTTAGGGGACTCTTCTCCAGGTTCATCTCTCTGTAGGTGATGGCTTTGTTATGGAAGGTTTGGGAATCGCTTCCTTTTAGGTGGTTGTAGAATTTAATGGCTCTTTTCTGGATTTTGATAATTAGTGGGTATCGGCCTAATTCTGCTCTGCATGCATTATTTGGTGTTATACGTTGTACATGGAGGATATTATTGCAGAATTCTGCATACAGAGTCTCAATTTGGTGTTTGTCCCATTTTGTGAAGTCTTGGTTGGTGAACGGATCCCAGACCTCACAGCCATGAAGGGCAATGGGCTCTATGACTGATTCAAGTATTTTTAGCCAGATCCTAATTGGTATGTTGAATTTTATTTTTTTTAGACACACTGTGTTTGGGAAAAAGGGTTTTTTCTTGTATATATTTTATAAAGAGAACAATGTGTCTTGTGTTTGTCCTCAGTGGGTGTTGGGGGGGGGGTTGTCAGAAGGGCTATCAGGGTGGCTGACAGGGGGGGGGTGCTCAGAGGGGGTGAGAGCCACTGGGCTTGGGGTTTGTTAGAGATGAAATCCCAAATAAGACTCCACTGGAGAGGGCAGAGGAGCATCTAAATTCACTCTATGCAGCCCGGAGAAGCAAACCTGGAGTGTGTACGCGCCAAATGAATGAAATAAAAGTCCTTCTTGTTGATGGAGGAAACATTGAAACGGTGGATGAGAGTCTTGAAGCATTTGATGCTGTTCTCAATGACTTTAAGAATGCTCATGAATCTGAGCTAGAGCTGGTCACAGAGGAGGAACAGGAAATGAGAGCATTAACTATTATCAACCAAGAATGAGAACTTATGAACATTTCCTGAAAGAGGTGGAAATAGGGAAAAAAAAGATGAAATCGAGCCACAAACGCTCATTGAACCACACGACAGCATTTCCAATGTGTCAAACACATCAAGTAAAACAAAGTATTCTAAGACTGCTTCCTTTAGCACGCCTTAAAGCTGAGGCAGAACGAGCAGCTCTACTAGCTCGCCAAACATCATTACAGGACAAGCATGCATTGGAACTGGAGAAGGCTCAACTGGAACCGCAGAAAGCTCAACTGGAACAACAGAAAGCTCAACTGGAACAACAGAAAGCTCAACTGAATGTTAGGAGGGAAAAAATGGCACTGGAAACTGACATAGCAGCATATAATGCCAAACTGAAGGTCCTGGAGAGTGTTGAGTTAACTTCTCAATCCCAATGCTGTGGCAGCCCACTTACTAAGCCAAGAAGATGGAATGAACTTTTATTTTGAGAACCAGGAACTCGAGGTCTGTGAGGAACCTGAACCATCACCTGTTGAGTTTGCTGCATTAGGTGCAGTTCCAAAGACCCCACTACAAAGAGTTTTACAACAACCAACCACAAAGCCATCAAAACCTATTCAGAAAACAGTCATAAACCACACCCTTCAGCAGCCAACATCAAGGTCTAGCAATCAACACAGAATCAACAGGGAGATACCTATGTTTGATGGTGATCCTCTAAACTTTAGGCCATTCATGCGTGCATTTGAGCATGGCATAGAAGATAAGACAAGCTGTCACCAGGATAGGCTCTATTACCTGGAACAGTACACCTCTGGTCAGCCCAAGGATCTAGTCCGTAGTTGTCTGCATATGGAAGCCAGAAGAGGCTATGCAGAGGCTAAGAGGTTGTTAAAGGAACACTTTAGCAATGAAATCAAAGTCACCACTGCCTACATGGAAAAAGCTTGGAACTGGATAAACATCAAACCGGTTGATGGAAAGGGACTGGGTGGCTATGCACTCTATCTTAGAGGTTGCTGTAACGTTATGCAAGACCTACAGAACATGGAAGAGCTTAATCTTCCCTCCAACATAAAGTTGAGCATGTCAAAACTTCCCTACAAACTAAGGGAAAATGGAGGTCTACGGCATGTGATATAGAGAAAGAGAGAATTAGAGAGAAGCCTCCTGAGGGCCCAGTTCAGTTCAGTGACCTTGTGACGTTCATGGAAAAACAGGCCA
The DNA here is from genome assembly GCF_045791955.1 of Oncorhynchus clarkii lewisi. Taxonomy (NCBI): domain Eukaryota; kingdom Metazoa; phylum Chordata; class Actinopteri; order Salmoniformes; family Salmonidae; genus Oncorhynchus; species Oncorhynchus clarkii. The sequence continues at coordinate 43,050,425 of NC_092174.1, forward strand.
AAATACTGCAGGATTCGTTGTACGGAGATATTCAAGATCCCCTGACCAACACATTTCTTTTTAAACCAAAACAGAAGCTGACTTTAAGCAGCAGTTCAAGTCCAAGAGTAGGGGAAGCAGCTTTGCCACTGCAGTAGCTGTAGTGGCAGATTGTGACCCTGAAAAACCTCTAAAATAACAAACATTCAAAGTCAAGAAACCAGGCACCTACCCTTCTGATGCTCCCAGTATCTCATGTGTATTTTGCGCTGGTGAGCATTTCTTGGTCGACTGCCAACAGGTGAAGGCACAGCTACACGAAGCCAAGGTTGAGTTTCTGAGATCAAAAGGCCTTTGTTTTGGCTGTTTGATGAGACGACACTTAAGCAAATAATGTAAAAGAAGGATGATCTGTCAGAGCTGTCAAAGAAAGCACCCCACTATCCTGCACATTGAAGGAAGAGAGAGATTTAGATCTCTGAAGGCAGATACGAGGGGTGTAGCAGTAAAGCGGGAGGAGACTGTCAGCAGTGCTCTTGTTTCACTGGAAGCTGGTGAAGATACCGGGGCCAGTACAGATTGTGCACTTGCAATTGTGCCAGTTCAAGTAAAGATGGCAAATGGAAGCAAGTCTGCATTAACCTATGCATTTCTCGATTCTGGTAGCTCAGCAACATTTTGTACGGAGAGACTCATGAGGCAGTTGCAAGCTGAAGGCAGTGAGACTGAAATAATAATGGGGCAGGAGAGTCCTACCAAGAGGTTTGAGATATCTGGATTAGAGATTGGCAATGTGGAAGGCGACACATTTCTTGCATTACCAAAGGTCTACTACACCCAAAATAAGATCCCAGTGACAAGGGAGAATATCCCCACCAAGAAAGATCTCAAAAGGTGGCCATACCTGAAAAAGGTTCAGTTGAAGGAAATTGATGCCGACGTCAAAAACCTTGATTGACGTAAATGCTCCAAAGGCTATGGAACCCTGGCAAATCATAAATAGTTAAGGCAACGGGCAATGCAGTGAAAACCCTCTTTGGATGGGTGATGAACGGTCCTCTTAACAATTGTACCATGGCAGAAGAATCTGGGCCTCCTACGGTGATGGACAATCGTATCTCAATGGCCGACCTGGGGGTTCTTCTTGTAAATCAGTACAACCATGACTTCCTTGAGAGAGAGTATGAAAAGAAAATTGAGATGTCAGCTGAGGATCGTAGGTTTATGGAGATCGTATCAAGCTCCATAACCCTCAAAGACCATCACTACTACTTACCGTTGCCCTTTCGCAAAAAGATGTAGTCCTGCCAAACAATCGTGACATGGCAAAGCAGCGGGCTCTAAATATTATCAGAAAGTTCAAGAGGGACAAAGGTTACGCTGCAGAGTACAAAGGCTTCATGGAAGAGATGATAACAAAAGGTTACGCCGAGAAGGTACCACAAGAACAGCTCCTCAGAGAGAAAGGCAAGGTATGGTACATACCACACCATGGCATTCACCATAAGCGCAAAGGAACGATACGAGTAGTGTTTGACTGTTCGTCATCCTATAAAGGTACATCTCTTAACAGTGAACTCCTTCAAGGCCCTGACCTGGCAAACACGCTTATAGGAGTATTGCTAAGATTTCGGCAAGAGCACATTGCCATGATGGCAGACATCCCATGTAATTTTCATGAAGATGAAGATTACTTAGACTTCCTGCGATTCCTATGGTGGCCGGACGGTGATACTAACAAAAGATTGGAGGAGTACAGAATGACGGTTCATCTTTTCGGTGCTATATCCTCTCCAAGTTGTGCAAACTTTGCACTGCGAAAGACTGCAGAAGACAACTGTGAGAGGTACGATGAAGAGGTGATTCAAACAGTCAAATCCAACTTCTACGTTGATGACTGCCTCAAGTCAGTGGCCACAGAAGAACAAGCCATAGCTCTCACAAAAAACCTCAGGGATGTGTGCTCTCAGGGTGGGTTCAAATTGACCAAGTGGGTCAGCAACAACCGCTCTGTGCTGGCTTCTATCCCTGATGAACACAACGCCAAGCAGATAAAAGAACTGGACCTGGACAGAGAAAAGCTGCCTGTTGAAAGAGCACTTGGAATCCGATGGAACATTGAAAGTGATGCGTTTACCTTCCGAGTCAAGAACAGACCCCTTACAAGAAGAGGTATTCTCTCAACTGTCAGCTCTATTTATGATCCATCAGGTTTCCTCGCCCCATTCGTATTAAAGGCAAAGCAACTTCTTCAAGTGCTCTGCAAGCTAAAGTGTGTATGGGACAAAGTCATCCCTGAAGAACACTCTATTTCATGGAAGAGATGGCTCTCAGAGCTGGACCAGCTCTCCAGATTCCAGGTGTATGATGCCTGAGAACTTTGGTCAAGTCAAGACGGCACAGCTGCATCACTTCGGTGATGCAAGTGAACAAGGTTATGGCACGGCAAGCTACCTTAGGTTCACAAACGGTGTGGAAAAGGTCCACATCGCATTCATACTGGGGAAATCAAGGGTAACTCCACTCAAGCAGATTACGATCCCCAGACTGGAACTTGCCGCAGCAACATTGGCAGTGCGAGTGGACAGGATGTTAAGGTTGGAGCTCCAGATTGAGGAGTCAACTTTCTGGACAGACAGCCAGTTTGTGGTAAAATACATCCGCAATTATACCAAGAGATTCCATACCTTTGTGGCTAATAGGTTTGCTATGATCCGTGACCTATCGAAAGCAAAACAGTGGAGGTATTTGAACTCCAAACACAACCCAGCCGATGATGCCTCAAGAGAATTACATGTTGAAATGTTCCTGAACTCTTCTGGAGAAAACAGAAACTCAATGGCCGAAAGTCCCCGAGGAGCTTGACTCCATCCATCCGGATGATCCAGAGGTGAGAAAAGACGTAATCGTAAACAGTACAAGTGTGGAAGAAAAGAGTCCAACCAGCAAACTGATTGAGTACTATTCAACATGGAACAGCTTGAAGAAAGCAGTTGCCTGGATGCTGAAACTGAAGAGACTTTTTCTACAGTTAAGCCAGAAAAGGGAAATTCTCTCTCAAACTGATCCAAGATCAGATCAGAGTCTGACAAACTCACTGAAGGAACAAATTGACAAGTTCAAACCGACGTTTGGAAAAGAAAGTCTGTCTGTGGATGACCTAGACGAAGCAGAAAAGGCCATCATTTGATTTGAGCAACACTTTAAACAAGAAATTGCACTAGTTGTGAAAGGAAAACAATGTGCCAAGAGAAGCGGCTCAATCTGTAAGCTTGATCCAATTATTGACAATGGCATTCTGAGAGTGGGAGGAAGATTAAGCAAAGCTGCTATGCTACCGGAACTAAAGAATCCTATGATCCTGCCCAAAGACTCCTACATCTCCAGACTGATCTTACTCCACATCCATGAGCAGGTTGGCCCCTCTGGGAGAGGTCACATGCTTTCTAGACTTTGCCAGCGATATTGGATACCCTGTGCCAACTTCTTCGCAAGGAAGATCCTTAAGAGCTGTGCCTTCTGCAGGCGGATGCAAGCTAGAGCTGGAGAACAGAAGATGGCCGACCTTCCGCAAGATCGGGTGTCACCTGATTTGCCGCCTTTCACCCATGTGGGCATAGATTACTTCGGCCCCATAGAGAGGAAGGCGAGGCCGCGTTCATGTGAAGCGGTATGGTGTGATCTTTACTTGCCTTGTGAGTCGAGCTGTCCAACTAAAAGTTGCTAGTTATCTGGATACTGATGCCTGCATCAATGCCCTGCGCAGGTTCATCTGTCGAAGGGGCCCAGTAACACGTATCAGAACAGACAGTGGCACCAACTTTGTTGGAACACACAGAGATCTAGGAGAAGCTCTGAAAGAGCTGGATCACAACAAGATTCAAAATGAATTACTGAAGGAAGGAGTGACATGGTCATTCAACCCTCCCTCTGGAGCCCACCATGGGGGGGTATGGGAGAGGTTGATCCGACTGGAGCCCACCATGGGGGGGTATGGGAGAGGTTGATCCGACTGGAGCCCACCATGGGGGGGTATGGGAGAGGTTGATCCGACTGGTGAAAAATATCCTCTATTCAGTCCTTAAAGAGCAAGTACTTGATGATGAGGCTTTGCAAGACAGCCTTGTGTGAAGTTGAGACGATTTATGAACGACAGACCAATCACTACTGTAACAAATGACCCTAATGATCTAGAACCCCTGATTCCGAACCATCTGCTTCATCTGAAAGCTAAGCCAGTCCTGCCACCAGGAGTATTCCAGAGAAGCGACCTATACTCACGAAGGAGATGGAAGCAAGTACAATATATCACTGACCTCGTCTGGAAGAGATGGATCAGGGAGTATCTTCCACTTATGCAGGAGCGGAACAAGTGGAACACAACTAAGAGAAACTTCAGTCCTGGTGACCTCGTAGTCATCGTCGATGACACCGCCCCAAGGAACTCTTGGCTAATGGGGGCGTGCGGTGGAGGCGTTGCCAGGGGCCAAAGGTCTTGTCCGCAGCGTCGTGGTTAAGACTAAGACCAATATCTTACAGAGACCTATCAATAAAATCTGTCTGCTCCTTGAGGCGACGGAGTGACACTCACACACACACACAGTGTTCCATCTTAGAATCACCTCTGATTCGTTGATGTCGTACTCTTACATTCTTTGAACACCTTTACACTTCAACTCAGACTGAGATCTATGGACTATTTTCCTACATGGCACCTTGTATATTTGTATATAGCTATGAACTGTAATAGTGCTCTGGTATAGAATGTTTTGTGTGTTGGCTCTATGTTTGAATATTAAGTCATTGTTGTGCATTCAGTGCAGTCAACAATTAGGGGCCGGTTTGTTAGAGCCGATTTGGACATATTTCTATAAAAGACTGAACATACGGAGCTCCATGTACATTTGTGTAAATATATTAAATATGAATGTACATGATGAAATATTAGTTACATACCTTTATAATGTATATTTACCTGATTGAGATATATTAATTTGTTGTTAGTGTAACTCAGTTTTTGGCCCCCCCTCTTGCCCATTCATTGTATTGTAAGTGTGTTAGGATAAAGGCAGGAAGTTGGGCCTTCAGGGGAGGGAGTCCTTGCTAGATGCGGGAGCGGTATAGTTTTTTGACCATACAGACAGACAGACAGACAGGGCATGTTATGTATTTTCCATATCAAGTAATCTCTGCTTTAAGTTGATTGGAGAATCATTTCTTTGTTTGATATAAGAAAAATAAACATTTTTGTTGCACCATATCCCTGGATGTCATTGAATGTTTGGTCGTTTGGAAACCTTGAGTGTGGACTGTATGCGTACCAAACAACCCCGCCTCAGGCTTGGGCAGTGGCTATGGTAATGTCTGTTCTGCTGTGATGTCGATGCTATGGTCAGGGTCTGGTGTGGACTGTTCTGCTGTGGTGTCGAGACTTTTGTCGGGTGCTGAGGTGGGCTGTTCTGCTGGCTTCTCTGTGGGGGTGGCCACCTCTCTAGTGGGTTGTTCTCTGTCACACGCCATCCCCCTCAACCTCTCCTCCAGCAGTCTGATCCTCTCCTCTAGTGCTCTGTTCTGCTCCTGCTCCTGCTCTTTCTCCTGTTGTAGTTGTCTCACCACAGTCCAGAGTGTAGATATGTCTCTCTCCACCTCTAGCTCTCAGAGTCTGGTTAAGAGAGTGTTGTTGTGCTGGACTGTTGTCTCGGTCTGTGCTGACTGGAGTGTAATCACCTGCTGTTCCAGCTCCACCTGCCTTACCTCCAGCTGGGTGAATTTATCCTTCATTTCAATGAGAGGGTAGTACTCTGTGCTGGGAGGTTGACTTTCTGCTGGGGGTGGCTCGTCTGTGGGGTTATATAATGAAGAGTTCTGGTCTGACCCGCTCGGGGTTGTTCGTTTGTGGGGTTATATAATGAAGAGGTCTGGTCTGACCCGCTCGGGGTGGGGGTGTCTTTCTCAAGGGAGAGCTTCTCCTGCTTTGATTAGGTGAAAGTCCAGCTGAAACTGTTTGGGGTTGCCCTGTACCATTACTGTTCCAGACTTATAGAGATTTATATTAGCTGACTCAGAGTCCTCGTTGTCAAGTATCCTGTCTCTCTCACTCAATCTCTGTCTCTCGCTCTCTCTGTCTCTCTCGATCCCTGTTTCTCTCGCTCTCTCTGTCTCTCTCTCTGTCTGCCTGTCAATTCAATTCAATTCAATTCAAGGGCTTTATTGGCATGGGAAACATGTGTTAACATTGCCAAAGCAAGTGAGGTAGACAACATACAAAGTGAATATATAAAGTGAAAAACAACAACAATTAACAGTAAACATTACACATACAGAGGTTTCGAAACAGTAAAGACATTACAAATGTCATATTATATATATATACAGTGTTTTAACAATGTACAATGCCTGTCTCTCTCTCTCGATCTCTGCTTCTCCCTCGATCTCTCTCGCGCGCTCTCGATCTCTCTCTCTCTGTCTGCCTGTCTCTCTCACTCGATCCCTGTCTCTCTCTATCTCTCTGTCTGTCTATCTTTTTCAATCAATCTCTGTCTCTCCCTGTCTGTCTGTCTCTCTCTCTCGATCTCTGCTTCTCCCTCGATCTCTCTCGCACGCTCTCGATCTCTCTCACTCGATCTGTCTCTCTCTCTCTGTCTGCCTGTCTCTCTCACTCGATCCCTGTCTCTATCTCTCTGTCTGTCTATCTTTTTAAATCAATCTCTGTCTCTCTCTGTCTGTCTGTCTGTCTCTCTCTCTCGATCCCTGTTTCTCTCTCTCGATCTCTGTTTCTCCCTCTCTAGCTCTCACTCGCTCTCTCTCTCTCCCTCTCCCCATCCCTAGTGTATGGAATCACCTGTCTGTTTCATTCTCTCTTTCATTCATTCTTCTTCATTCCATTGCATCCCTCCATCACAACTTATCATTCACTACTAACTCACCTCTCAGACCAGCGGGATGGTTGGTTGGTTTCATTTTCATTTCTAACCCCTCTGCTAGCCACCTGGAAAATGCTTCATTCACACACACACACACACACACACACACACACACACACACACACACACACACACACACACACACACACACACACACACACACACACAATAATGAACACCATTAACAATTGTGTTCCCTTTCATTGATTTTCTCCGGGTTTTCTCCTACAGAATGGTTCCAGTGAGAAGCGTGAGATTCGTCAGTTCCAGTTCATGGCCTGGCCGGACCACGGGGTACCAGAGTACCCCACCCCTATCCTGGCCTTCCTACGACGGGTCAAAGCCTGCAACCCCCCTGACGCTGGGCCCATGGTGGTACACTGCAGGTAAACTATACCGTTTTTTGCGACTGCACTTGAAGAAACTTTAAAAGTTCTTGAAATGTTTCCGTATTGACTGACCTTCATGTCTTAAAGTAATGATGGACTGTCGTTTCTCTTTGCTTATTTGAGCTGTTCTTGGCATATTTTGGACTTTGGTCTTTTACCAAATAGGGTTATCTTCAGTATACCACCTTTACCTTGTCACAACACAACTGATCTAACGCAATAAGAAGGAAAGAAATTCCACAAATGAACTTTTAACAAGGCACACCTGTTCATTGAAATGCATTCCAGGTGACTACCTCATGAAGCTGGTTGAGAGAATGCCTAGTAGGTGCAAAACTGTCATTAAGGGAAAGGGTGGCTACTTTGAAGAATCTGAAATATAAAATATGATTCCAAGTGTGTTATTTCATAGTTTTGATTTCTTCACTATTATTCTACAATGTAGTAAGAATAAAGAAAAACCCTTGAATGAGAAGGTGTTCTAAAACTTTTGACCAGTAGTGTGTGTGTGTGTGTGTGTGTGTGTGTGTGTGTGTGTGTGTGTGTGTGTGTGTGTGTGTGTGTGTGTGTGTGTGTGTGTGTGTGTGTGTGTATATATATATATATATATATACCCTGCCCCCCCCCAATGCTTAATATATATATATATACACTGCTCAAATAAATAAAGGAAGCAACACTGATTGACAATAAATGTCACATGCTGTTGTGCAAATGGAATAGACAACAGGAGGAAATTATAGACAATTAGCAAGACACCCCCAATAATGTTATTCTCTCTCCTCCCTCAGTGTGGGCGTGTAATGTTATTCTCTCTCCTCCCTCAGTGTGGGCGTGTAATGTTAACCTCTCTCCTCCCTCAGTGTGGGCGTGTAATGTTATTCTCTCTCCTCCCTCAGTGTGGGCGTATAATGTTATTCTCTCTCCTCCCTCAGTGTGGGCGTGTAATGTTATTCTCTCTCCTCCCTCAGTGTGGGCGTGTAATGTTATTCTCTCTCCTCCCTCAGTGTGGGCGTGTAATGTTATTCTCTCTCCTCCCTCAGTGTGGGCGTGTAATGTTATTCTCTCTCCTCCCTCAGTGTGGGCGTGTAATGTTATTCTCTCTCCTCCCTGAGTGTGGGCGTGTAATGTTATTCTCTCTCCTCCCTCAGTGTGGGCGTGTAATGTTATTCTCTCTCCTCCCTCAGTGTGGGCGTGTAATGTTAACCTCCCTCCTCCCTCAGTGCGGGCGTGTAATGTTAACCTCTCTCCTCCCTCCTCCCTCAGTGCGGGCGTGTAATGTTAACCTCTCTCCTCACTCCTCCCTCAGTGCGGGCGTGTAATGTTAACCTCTCTCCTCCCTCAGTGTGGGTGTGTAATGTTAACCTCCCTCCTCCCTCAGTGTGGGCGTGTAATGTTAACCTCTCTCTTCCCTCCTCCCTCAGTGTGGGCGTGTAATGTTAAGTGCGGGCGTGTAATGTTAACCTCTCTCCTCTCTCCTCCCTCAGTGTGGGCGTGTATGTTAACCTCTCTCCTCTCTCCTCCCTCAGTGTGGGCGTGTAATGTTAACCTCTCTCCTCCCTCAGTGTGGGCGTGTAATGTTAACCTCTCTCTTCCCTCCTCCCTCAGTGTGGGCGTGTAATGTTAACCTCTCTCCTCTCTCCTCCCTCAGTGCGGGCGTGTAATGTTAACCTCTCTCCTCCCTCAGTGTGGGCGTGTAATGTTAACCTCCCTCCTCCCTCCTCCCTCAGTGTGGGCGTGTAATGTTAACCTCTCTCCTCCCTCCTCCCTCAGTGCGTGCGTGTAATGTTAACCTCCCTCCTCCCTCAGTGCGGGCGTGTAATGTTAACCTCTCTCCTCCCTCAGTGTGGGTGTGTAATGTTAACCTCCCTCCTCCCTCAGTGTGGGCGTGTAATGTTAACCTCTCTCTTCCCTCCTCCCTCAGTGTGGGCGTGTAATGTTAACCTCTCTCCTCTCTCCTCCCTCAGTGCGGGCGTGTAATGTTAACCTCTCTCCTCTCTCCTCCCTCAGTGTGGGCGTGTAATGTTAACCTCTCTCCTCTCTCCTCCCTCAGTGTGGGCGTGTAATGTTAACCTCTCTCCTCCCTCAGTGTGGGCGTGTAATGTTAACCTCAGTGTGGGCGTGTAATGTTAACCTCTCTCCTCCCTCCTCCCTCAGTGTGGGCGTGTAATGTTAACCTCTCTCCTCCCTCCTCCCTCAGTGTGGGCGTGTAATGTTAACCTCTCTCCTCCCTCAGTGTGGGCGTGTGGGCGTGTAATGTTAACCTCTCTCTCCCTCCTCCCTCAGTGCGGGCGTGTAATGTTAACCTCTCCTCCTCCCCCTCAGTGTGGGCGTGTAATGTTAACCTCTCTCCCTCTCTCCTCCCTCAGTGTGGGCGTGTAATGTTAACCTCCCTCCTCCCTTAGTGTGGGCGTGTAATGTTAACCTCCCTCCTCCCTCAGTGTGGGCGTGTAATGTTAACCTCGTGTGGGCGTGTAATGTTAACCTCTCTCCCCCTCCCCCTCAGTGTGGGCGTGTAATGTTAACCTCTCTCCTCCCTCAGTGTGGGCGTGTAATGTTAACCTCTCTCCTCCCTCAGTGTGGGCGTGTAATGTTAACCTCTCTCCTCCCTCCTCCCTCAGTGTGGGCGTGTAATGTTAACCTCTCTCCTCCCTCCTCCCTCAGTGTGGGCGTGTAATGTTAACCTCTCTCCTCCCTCCTCCCTCAGTGTGGGCGTGTAATGTTAACCTCAGTGTGGGCGTGTAATGTTAACCTCTCTCCTCCCTCCTCCCTCAGTGTGGGCGTGTAATGTTAACCTCTCTCCTCTCACAGTGTGGGCGTGTAATGTTAACCTCTCTCCTCCCTCAGTGTGGGCGTGTAATGTTAACCTCTCTCCTCTCTCCTCCCTCAGTGTGGGCGTGTAATGTTAACCTCTCTCCTCACTCCTCCCTCAGTGTGGGCGTGTAATGTTAACCTCCCTCCTCCCTCAGTGTGGGCGTGTAATGTTAACCTCTCTCCTCCCTCCTCCCTCAGTGTGGGCGTGTAATGTTAACATCTCTCCTCCCTCCTCCCTCAGTGTGGGCGTGTAATGTTATTCTCTCTCCTCCCTCCTCCCTCAGTGTGGGCGTGTGATGTTAACCTCCCTCCTCCCTCAGTGGGGCGTGTAATGTTAACCTCTCTCCTCAGTGCGGGCGTCCTCCCTCAGTGTGGGCGTGTAATGTTAACCTCTCTCCTCACTCCTCCCTCAGTGCGGGCGTGTAATGTTAACCTCTCTCCTTCCTCAGTGCGGGCGTGTAATGTTAACCTCTCTCCTTCCTCAGTGCGGGCGTGTAATGTTAACCTCTCTCCTCCCTCAGTGCGGGCGTGTAATGTTAACCTCCCTCCTCCCTCAGTGTGGGCGTGTAATGTTAACCTCCCTCCTCCCTCAGTGTGGGCGTGTACTGTTAACCTCTCTCCTCCCTCCTCCCTCAGTGCGGGCGTGGGTAGAACAGGCTGCCTGATCGTGATCGAGGCCATGCTGGAGCGTATGAAGCATGAGAAGTCGGTGGATATCTACGGTCATGTGACGTGTATGAGAGCTCAGAGGAACTACATGGTGCAGACTGAGGACCAATATGTCTTTATCCACGAGGCCCTGCTAGAGGCAGCCACCTGTGGCCTCACTGAGGTCCCCGCACGCAATCTGTATGCACACATCCAGAAACTCACCCAGCCGCCCACAGGGGAGACCGTCACCGCCATGGAGCTGGAGTTTAAGGTAATATTAATATATACATAATAATAATAATAATATGTAGAATCTTCATCGCCATCATCATCATCATAATGAAAATGACCTCTGGTCCTTTAGACACGTAGATCAGAAACGGATTGGATAGGTGTATGCCATTGTTACCCAATACATTCCTAGTTGAGGATTCCACCCGACCTATCAGATGTTGAGGTGGAGCCGCTACTCCTGTGATTGGACAGTGACAGTGGGGATGTTTTCAGATCTGTTACCTCATTGGTCCCTCACCTTCCTTCCTCCTCCTGTGATTGGACAGTGTAGTTCAGAGATGGGCAACTTTGAAGGAAGGGGTCGGGGCCCACATCAAAGATGGGAACTCATCATAAGGGGCTGCAGTGGCTCCGGGGGGGGGGGAGCCGGCCGGAGACTTTTGGGGCCCCCACGCCACCCCCCCCCCCCCCCCCCCCCCCCCCCCACTACAGTGGATAGAAAACAGTTTTAAAGTAAATTTGCTGCAATTCTACACATTTTGCCATGTGGTGGAGAGAAGTAATGACCGTTTTTAACCTGTAGTGACACCCCATCCTGTGAACGGGACCGTTATCATCATCGGACACTAATTAGCATAACGCAACGGACATAAATCTTCATAGAAAATATTCCTATTCATGAAAATCACAAGTGAAATATATTGGAACACAGCTTAGCCTTTTGTTAATCACCCTGTCATCTCAGATTTTCAATATATGCTTTACAGCCAACGCTAGACAAGCATTTGTGTAAGTTTATCATAGCCTAGCATAGCATTATGCCTTGCTAGCAGCAGGCAAACCTGTCACGTTTGCCTGCTGCTAGCAAGGTTAATATGATATCTGAGTGAGAGTGACTAACGATATCAACGCGGGCCCCCGGTTGGTAATTCAGTCGTGATTACTACAAGTTTAGATAGTTGGCCGCTAGAGTGACTTACCAATCTGCTGACATGGCTAATGGAGTAACTAACAGTGACTGATAAAACAAGAGAAAAGCTGCTGATGCACAACCACATTTCAAACTGGCACCTCTACTATTCTACCTAGCAACAATAAGTTGAGACCCCCGACTGAGTTCCCTCAGAATTTTTTTTTTTTTATTGTTTTTATTTTTGGAAATTGTTCCGCGGGTCTACATAAGGAACAGCCAGTTGCCCGGGTTTCTACAGTAGTTTTTAAGTTTATTGTCCCAGAAAATGACCATTATAAAACCACGTTGAACACGTAAATCCACATGGCTCACAATGACATACAGTTCAAGCCATAGGGATGACAGCCATCAATACTACATAGGGATGACAGCCATCAATACTACTACAATGATCAAGTCATAGGGATGACAGCCATCAATACTACTACAATGATCTAGTCATAGGGATGACAGCCATCAATACTACATAGGGATGACAGCCATCAATACTACTACAATGATCTAGTCATAGGGATGACAGCCATCAATACTACATAGGGATGACAGCCATCAATACTACTACAATGATCATAGGGATGACAGCCATCAATACTACATAGGGATGACAGCCATCAATACTACTACAATGATCTAGTCATAGGGATGACAGCCATCAATACTACATAGGGATGACAGCCATCAATACTACTACAATGATCAAGCCATAGGGATGACAGCCATCAATACTACTACAATGATCAAGGCATAGGGATGACAGCCATCAATACTACTACAATGATCTAGTCATAGGGATGACAGCCATCAATACTACATAGGGATGACAGCCATCAATACTACTACAATGATCAAGTCATAGGGATGACAGCCATCAATACTACTACAATGATCTAGTCATAGGGATGACAGCCATCAATACTACATAGGGATGACAGCCATCAATACTACTACAATGATCTAGTCATAGGGATGACAGCCATCAATACTACTACAATGATCTAGTCATAGAGCTGACAGCCATCAATACTACATTGGGATGACAGCCATCAATACTACTACAATGATCTAGTCATAGGGATGACAGCCATCAATACTACATAGGGATGACAGCAGTCAATACTACTACAATGATCTAGTCATAGGGATGACAGCCATCAATACTACTACAATGATCAAGCCATAGGGATGACAGCCATCAATACTACATAGGGATGACAGCCATCAATACTACTACAATGATCTAGTCATAGGGATGACAGCCATCAATACTACATAGGGATGACAGCCATCAATACTACTACAATGATCAAGCCATAGGGATGACAGCCATGATGACAGCCATCAATACTACTACAATGATCTAGTCATAGGGATGACAGCCATCAATACTACATAGGGATGACAGCCATCAATACTACTACAATGATCTAGTCATAGGGATGACAGCCATCAATACTACTACAATGATCTAGTCATAGGGATGACAGCCATCAATACTACTACAATGATCTAGTGATAGGGATGACAGCCATCAAGACTACTACAATGATCTAGTCATAGAGCTGACAGCCATCAATACTACTACAATGATCTAGTCATAGGGATGACAGCCATCAATACTACTATTTACAGTAGGCCTAGGAGCAGCACTGAAGCACAGCATGTCAAAGTTGCCTAATAAGTCAGGTGCTCTGTACATTCTTAGATCATCTCGTCAACCTCAACATCCTCCCAAGCCCACCTCCTTCCCTGTATTGAAAAGGGCAATGGTCATAGGGGTGAAGAAGTGCTTGTACCTGTTCGTCTTAACAGAAGGGAATATATACCGGGAGCCAGAGGGTAGGAACTCATGGTGTAGGGACACAGTCAGACAGGATGGAACTCACGGTGTAGGGGCTGGGAACAGTCAGACAGGATGTAACTCATGGTGTAGGGGCTGGGAACAGTCAGACAGGATGGAGCTCACGGTGTAGGGACTGGGAACAGTCAGACAGGATGGAACTCATGGTGTAGGGACTGGGAACAGTCAGACAGGATGGAACTCATGGTGTAGGGACTGGGAACAGTCGGACAGGATAGAGCTCATGGTGTAGGGGCTGGGAACAGTCAGACAGGATGGAACTCATGGTGTAGGGACTGGGAACAGTCAGACAGGATGGAACTCATGGTGTAGGGACTGGGAACAGTCAGACAGGATAGAGCTCATGGTGTAAGGGCTGGGAACAGTCAGACAGGATAGAGCTCATGGTGTAGGGGCTGGGAACAGTCAGACAGGATGGAACTCATGGTGTAGGGGCTGGGAACAGTCAGACAGGATAGAGCTCATGGTGTAGGGGCTGGACATAGTCAGACAGGATGGAACCAGCCACACAAGGCATAACATTCCATTACACCATAGCCTACTTGTCAACAGTATGTTTATGTTTTTATATATATATATTAGTATTTAGTTAGTATTTGGCTAAGGTGTATGTAAACTTCCGACTTCAACTGTATTTGTATTTATTATGGATTTCCATTAGTTCCTGCCAAGGCAGCAGCTACTCTTCCTGGGGTTTATTATGGATCCCCATTAGTTCCTGTCAAGGCAGCAGCTACTCTTCCTGGGGTTTATTATGGATCCCCATTAGTTCCTGTCAAGGCAGCAGCTACTCTTCCTGGGGTTTATTATGGATCCCCATTAGTTCCTGCCAAGGCAGCAGCTACTCTTCCTGGGGTTTATTATGGATCCCCATTAGTTCCTGCCAAGGCAGCAGCTACTCTTCCTGGGGTTTATTATGGATCCCCACTAGTTCCTGCCAAGGCAGAAGCTACTCTTCCTGGGGTTTATTATGGATCCCCATTAGTTCCTGCCAAGGCAGCAGCTACTCTTCCTGGGGTTTATTATGGATCCCCATTAGTTCCTGCCAAGGCAGCAGCTACTCTTCCTGGGGTTTATTATGGATCCCCATTAGTTCCTGCCAAGGCAGAAGCTACTCTTCCTGGGGTTTATTATGGATCCCCATTAGTTCCTGCCAAAGCAGCAGCTACTCTTCCTGGGGTTTATTATCGATCCCCATTAGTTCCTGCCAAGGCAGCAGCTACTCTTCCTGGGGTTTATTATGGATCCCCATTAGTTCCTGTCAAGGCAGCAGCTACTCTTCCTGGGGTTTATTATGGATCCCCATTAGTTCCTGCCAAGGCAGCAGCTACTCTTCTTGGGGTTTATTATGGATCCCCATTAGTTCCAGCCAAGGCAGCAGCTACTCTTCCTGGGGTTTATTATGGATCCCCATTAGTTCCTGCCAAGGCAGAAGCTACTCTTCCTGGGGTTTATTATGGATCCCCATTAGTTCCTGCCAAGACAGCAGCTACTATTCCTGGGGTTTATTATGGATCCCCATTAGTTCCTGCCAAGACAGCAGCTACTATTCCTGGGGTTTATTATGGATCCCCATTAGTTCCTGCCAAGACAGCAGCTACTATTCCTGGGGTTTATTGTGGATCCCCATTAGTTCCTGCCAAGGCAGCAGCTACTCTTCTTGGGGTTTATTATGGATCCTCATTAGGTCCTGTCAATGCAGCAGTTACTCTTCCTGGGGTTTATTGTGGATCCCCATTAGTTCCTGCCAAGGCAGCAGCTACTCTTCTTTGGGTTTATTATGGATCCCCATTTGTTCTTGCCAAGGCAGCAGCTACTCTTCCTGGGGTCCAGTTAAATTAAGGCAGTTTTACCATTTTAAAAACATTACAATACATTCATAACAGATTTCATAACATACTAGTGTGTGCCCTCAGGCCCCTACTCCACTACCACATATCTACAGTACTAAATATATGTGTGTGTATAGTTCGTATGTTATCGTGTGTGTGTGTGTATGCATGTGTCTGTGCCTATGTTTATGTTGCTTCACAGTACCCGCTGTTCCATAAGGTGTTTTTGTATCTGTTTTTTTAAATCTGATTCTACTGCTTGCATCAGGAGATATCTACTGCAGCCCTCATATATCTACTGCAGCCCTCAGATATATCTACTGCAGCCCTCATATATCTACTGCAGCCCTCATATATCTACTGCAGCCCTCAGATATATCTACTGCAGCCCTCAGATATCTACTGCAGCCCTCAGATATCTACTGCAGCCCTCAGATATATCTACTGCAGCCCTCAGATATATATACTGCAGCCCTCAGATATCTACTGCAGCCCTCAGATATATCTACTGCAGCCCTCAGATATATCTACTGCAGCCCTCAGATATATCTACTGCAGCCCTCATATATATCTACTGCAGCCCTCAGATATCTACTGCAGCCCTCAGATATATATACTGCAGCCCTCAGATATATCTACTGCAGCCCTCAGATATATATACTGCAGCCCTCAGATATATCTACTGCAGCCCTCAGATATATCTACTGCAGCCCTCAGATATCTACTGCAGCCCTCAGATATATCTACTGCAGCCCTCAGATATATCTACTGCAGCCCTCAGATATATATACTGCAGCCCTCAGATATATCTACTGCAGCCCTCAGATATATCTACTGCAGCCCTCAGATATATCTACTGCAGCCCTCAGATATATCTACTGCAGCCCTCAGATATATCTACTGCAGCCCTCAGATATATCTACTGCAGCCCTCAGATATATACTGCAGCCCTCAGATATATCTACTGCAGCCCTCAGATATATCTACTGCAGCCCTCAGATATATCTACTGCAGCCCTCAGATATATCTACTGCAGCCCTCATATATCTACTGCAGCCCTCATATATCTACTGCAGCCCTCAGATATACCTACTGCAGCCCTCAGATATATCTACTGCAGCCCTCATATATCTACTGCAGCCCTCATATATCTACTGCAGCCCTCAGATATACCTACTGCAGCCCTCAGATATACCTACTGCAGCCCTCATCCTCCACATACAACACCCATTCTGCCACATTCTGTTAAAGGTCCCAAAAGCACACACATCCCTGGGTCGCTCGTCTTTTCAGTTCGCTGCAGCTAGCGACTGGAACGAGCTGCAACAAACACTCAAACTGGACAGTTTTATCTCCATCTCTTCATTCAAAGACTCAATCATGGACACTCTTACTGACAGTTGTGGCTGCGTAGTGTGATGTATTGTTGTCTCTACCTTCTTGCCCTTTGTGCTGTTGTCTGTGCCCAATAATGTTTGTACCATGTTTTGTGCTGCTACCATGTTGTTGTCATGCTGTGTTGCTACCACGCTATGTTGTCATGTGTTGCTGCCTTGCTATGTTGCTGTCTTAGATCTCTCTTTATGTAGTGTTGTGTTGTCTCTCTTGTTGTGATGTGTGTTTTGTCCTATATTTATATTGTATTTATTATTTATTTTTAATCTCAGGCCCCCGTCCCCACAGGAGGCCTTTTGGTAGGCCGTCATTGTTAATAAGAATTTGTTCTTAACTTACTTGCCTAGTTAAATAAGGGTTAAATAAAAATCTGTTACCTGATGTGGAATAGAGTTCCATGTAGTCATGGCTCTATGTAGTACTGTGGAATAGAGTTCCATGTAGTCATGGCTCTATGTAGTACTGTGGAATAGAGTTCCATGTAGTCATGGCTCTATGGTAGTACTGTGGAATAGAGTTCCATGTAGTCATGGCTCTGTGTAGTACTGTGGAATAGAGTTCCATGTAGTCATGTCTCTATGTAGTACTGTGGAATAGAGTTCCATGTAGTCATGGCTCTGTGTAGTACTGTGGAATAGAGTTCCATGTAGTCATGGCTCTATGTAGTACTGTGGAATAGAGTTCCATGTAGTCATGGCTCTATGGTAGTACTGTGGAATAGAGTTCCATGTAGTCATGGCTCTATGTAGTACTGTGGAATAGAGTTCCATGTAGTCATGGCTCTATGGTAGTACTGTGGAATAGAGTTCCATGTAGTCATGGCTCTGTGTAGTACTGTGGAATAGAGTTCCATGTAGTCATGGCTCTATGTAGTACTGTGGAATAGAGTTCCATGTAGTCATGGCTCTATGTAGTACTGTGTGCCTCCCATAGTCTGTTCTGGACTTGGGGACTGTGAAGAGACCTCTGGTGGCATGTCTTGTGGGGTATGCATGGGTGTCTGAGCTGTGTGCCAGTAGTTTAGACAGACAGCTTGATGCATTTAACCTCTCACAAATACAAGTATTGATGAAGTCAATCTCTCTTCTACTTCGAGCCAGGAGAGATTGACATGCATATTATTAATGTTTGCTGTCTGTGTACATCCAAAGGCCAGCTGTGCTGCCCTGTTCTGAGCCAATTGTAATTTTCCAAAGTCCCTCTTTGTGGCTCCTGACCACACTACTGAACAGTAGTCCAGGTGCAACAAACTAGAGCCTGTAGGACCTGCCTTGTTGATAGTGTTGTTAAGAAGGTAGAGCAGCACTTTATTATGGACAGACTTTTCCCCATCTTAGGTACCACTGCATCAATATGTTTTGACCATGACAGTTTACAATCCAGAGTTTCTCCAGGCAGTTTAGTCATCTCAACTTGCTCAATTTCCACATTATTCATTACAAGATTTAAGTTGAGGTTCAGGGTTTAGTGAGTGTTTTGTCCCAAATGCAATGTTTTTAGTTTTAGAAATATTTATTCCTTGCCACCCACTCTGAAACTAACTGCAGCTCTTTGTTGAGTGTTGCAGTCATTTCAGTTGCTGTAGTAGCTGATGTGTATAGTGTTGAGTCATCCACATACATAGACACTCTGGCTTTACTCAAAGTCAGTGGCATGTCATTAGTAAAAAAAATAAAAAGCAAAGGGCCTAAACAGCTACCCTGAGGAATTCCTGATTCTACTTGGATTATATTTGAGAGGCTTCCATTAAATAATCCCCTCTGTGTTCTATTAAACAGGTAACTCTTTATCCACATTACAGCAGGGGGTGTAAAGCCATAACACATACGTTTTTCCAGCAGCAGACTATGATCGATAATGTCAAACGCCGACATTGAAGTCTAACAAAAATAGCCCCCACAATCGTTTTACCATCAATAATTAATTACAACAACAAAGGATGTAAGAAACAAACTTTCACATTTCGTGGGAAGGGGGAAAACAAATTTCAATACATGTGGATTTTGACACTTTTATGTAGGTGTCATAACCAGCCATAAAATAACACTATACATTGTCACGTCAGGTGTAAATATATGGGTCACCACAGTGTTATGTCAGCTGTTATGACATGGTTATGAATGTGTCATAATGTGTTATGACACTGGGTGTCAAGTAAAGCGATAGCGAAAAGGGTAAGACAGAATCTATGTACGATTTACTAAATAGAGTCATGAAGGTCCTGTTTACATGGTCTCCAGTGCTCTATAGCCCTTCCAGTGGTAGAAGGAGAGAGAGGGGGAGACTGGGGGGGGGAGAAGAGCGATGGTGATTGTGGGACTTACAGCCCTGCCGTTCAAGCCCAGGCAGTCTGGCCACCCCACACAGAGCAACACCAGGTCTGTCCACTCTCTCCTGTGATGTCCATCTGTGGTGTGAGAGCTGCCAGGTCCCGTACTGAGCCAGTCACGCCTCCCCACTCCCATCTCTCCAGCAGGCTCTGCCAGCTCTGCGGACACCCACCACCATCTACTATAGCCATTACAACCATTTTATACACATCATGCCTTACTGTTACTGTCAGTAAAGTCCTGCTGCTATTACTGTGATATACATTAATGAGTCCCTGTTAAAGAAACACAATAAAGTGAAGTACATGTGAGTGATACCCTCTCCCCTCCTCCTTTTCTCTCCTCCTCCTTATCTCCCTTCTCTCCCCTCCTCCTTTTCTCTCCTCTTCCTTATCTCCCTTCTCTCCCCTCCTCCTTTTCTCTCCTCTTCCTTATCTCCCTTCTCTCCCCTTCTCCTTTTCTCTCCTCTTCCTTATCTCCCTTCTCTCTCCTCTTTTTCTCTCCTCTTCCTTATCTCCCTTCTCTCCCCTCCTCCTTTTCTGTCCTCTTCCTTATCTCCCTTCACTCCCCTCCTCCTTTTCTCTCCTCTTCCTTATCTCCCTTCTCTCCCCTCCTCCTTTTCTCTCCTCTTCCTTATCTCCCTTCTCTCCCCTCCTCCTTTTCTCTCCTCTTCCTTATCTCCCTTCTCTCTCCTCCTTCTCTCTCCTCTCTTCCTTATCTCCCTTCTCTCTCCTCCTGTTCTCTCCTCTTCCTTATCTCCCTTCTCTCTCCTCCTTTTCTCTCCTCTTCCTTATCTCCCTTCTCTCCCCTCCTCCTTTTCTCTCCTCTTCCTTATCTCCCTTCTCTCCCCTCCTCCTTTTCTCTCCTCTTCCTTATCTCCCTTCTCTCCCCTCCTCCTTTTCTCTCCTCTTCCTTATCTCCCTTCTCTCTCCTCTCTTCCTTATCTCCCTTCTCTCTCCTCCTTTTCTCTCCTCTTCCTTATCTCCCTTCTCTCTCCTCCTTCTCTCTCCTCTTCCTTATCTCCCTTCTCTCTCCTCCTTCTCTCTCCTCTTCCTTATCTAACTTCTCTCCCATCCTCCTTTTCTCTCCTCTTCCTTATCTCCCTTCTCTCCCCTCCTCCTTTTCTCTCCTCTTCCTTATCTCCCTTCTCTCTCTGCTCCTTTTCTCTCCTCTTCCTTATCTCCCTTCTCTCTCCTCCTTCTCTCTCCTCTTCCTTATCTCCCTTCTCTCTCCTCCTTTTCTCTCCTCTCTTCCTTATCTCCCTTCTCTCCCCTCCTCCTTTTCTCTCCTCTTCCTTATCTCCCTTCTCTCCCCTCCTCCTTTTCTCTCCTCTTCCTTATCTCCCTTCTCTCTCCTCCCATTCTCCTTTTCTCCTCTCCTTATTCCCTCCCTCTCTCACAGAGACTGGCTAACTCCAAAGCCCACACCTCCAGGTTCATCAGTGCCAACCTGCCCTGCAATAAGTTCAAGAACCGGCTGGTGAATATCATGCCCTTCGAGTCGACACGCGTGTGTCTGCAGCCTATCAGAGGAGTGGAGGGGTCTGACTACATCAACGCCAGCTGCATTGATGGGTACAGGTAAGAGAGAGAGAGTGTGTGTGTGTGTGTGTGTGGTCTGACTACATCATAGGCGGTTTACAGGTTACGAGGAGAAGCAGCAAGCGAATGTGTGAATTGA
>NC_092174.1:43076482-43108982 GCF_045791955.1 Oncorhynchus clarkii lewisi
GGTTCCCTCTCAGCTACCGCTCTAACATACTCTCCTCCTATTGGTTCCTTCTGGACTACCGCTCTAACAAACTCTCCTCCTATTGGTTCCTTCTGGACTACCGCTCTAACATACTCTCCTCCTATTGGTTCCTTCTGGACTACCGCTCTAACATACTCTCCTCCTATTGGTTCCCTCTCGACTACCGCTCTAACATACTCTCCTCCTATTGGTTCCCTCTCGGCTACCGCTCTAACATACTCTCCTCCTATTGGTTCCTTCTGGACTACCGCTCTAACATACTCTCCTCCTATTGGTTCCCTGTCGGCTACCGCTCTAACATACTCTCCTCCTATTGGTTCCTTCTGGACTACCGCTCTAACATACTCTCCTCCTATTGGTTCCCTCTCGACTACCGCTCTAACATACTCTCCTCCTATTGGTTCCTTCTGGACTACCGCTCTAACATACTCTCCTCCTATTGGTTCCTTCTGGACTACCGCTCTAACATACTCTCCTCCTATTGGTTCCCTGTCGGCTACCGCTCTAACATACTCTCTCCTCCTATTGGTTCCTTCTGGACTACCGCTCTAACATACTCTCCTCCTATTCGTTCCTTCTGGACTACCGCTCTAACATACTCTCCTCCTATTGGTTCCTTCTGGACTACCGCTCTAACATACTCTCCTCCTATTGGTTCCTTCTGGACTACCGCTCTAACATACTCTCCTCCTATTGGTTCCTTCTGGACTACCGCTCTAACATACTCTCCTCCTATTGGTTCCCTCTCAGCTACCGCTCTAACATACTCTCCTCCTATTGGTTCCCTCTCGGCTACCGCTCTAACATACTCTCCTCCTATTGGTTCCCTTAGGATGGCCAATCCAGGACGATCCGCCAATTCCAGTTCACTGATTGGCCAGAACAAGGAGTGCCAAAAACCGGGGAAGGATTCATCGATTTCATTGGCCAAGTGCATAAAACCAAGGAGCAGTTTGGACAGGACGGACCAATCACTGTTCACTGCAGGTAATGAGACTTGGCTGAAAAGCCAGAAATTACACGGAACAAATAGTAATTATACAATGAATGACTGGTGTTTTTCTATTGGGTAAATTAAAACAAGAATCACTAGGCATCATTTGGTACCGTGCAGTTAGTGTAAAGTAAGTACCTGGAAGTAGGATGGTAGGTTTGGGCGGTATACCGTATACCAGGGTATTAGGAAATAGTCATGGAGATTATTGTTTTTTTAATACTGTCAAAAACAATTCCTTTTAAGTTTTTCACTAAATTTGAATATTTGTAGCTACTTTTTAAGTAAAGCAGATCATCTTCTTCACCTGTCAGATTATTTTACGTTATGAGGCTTACGGTAGTTCCCCAGAACAGGAGAAAGAGGAAGCTGGTGAGTCTCTGTCGTGTGGCGGACAGGAAGTGATGAAGTTACACTTGTATTGCAATTCACTACTAAAATATGTGTCATCAGATATCTTATCTTTCGACCAGAAGTCAAAGAGCCCTGGATGAGTTATTTTTTTCTCTTCTGTTTCCTGCTTCCTGCTAGCATTTTGTTTCTCCTTCCCCCCTCTGCTCTGTCTACCCATGCTGCTCTTCCTCCTCCGTTCTTCCCCCCTCTGCTCTGTCTACCCATGCTGCTCTTCCTCCTCCATCCTCCCCCCTCTGCTCTGTCTACCCATGCTGCTCTTCCTCCTCCGTTCTTCCCCCCTCTGCTCTGTCTACCCATGCTGCTCTTCCTCCTCCATTCCTCCCCCCTCTGCTCTGTCTACCCATGCTGCTCTTCCTCCTCCGTTCCTCCCCCCTCTGCTCCGTCTACCCATGCTGCTCTTCCTCCTCCGTTCCTCCCCCTCTGCTCTGTCTACCCATGCTGCTCTTCCTCCTCCGTCCTCCCCCCACTGCTCTGTCTACCCATGCTGCTCTTCCTCCTCCGTCCTCCCCCTCTGCTCTGTCTACCCATGCTGCTCTTCCTCCTCCGTTCTTCCCCCCTCTGCTCTGTCTACCCATGCTGCTCTTCCTCCTCCGTTCCTCCCCCCTCTGCTCTGTCTACCCATGCTACTCTTCCTCCTCCGTTCTTCCCCCCTCTGCTCTGTCTACCCATGCTGCTCTTCCTCCTCTGTTCCTCCCCCCTCTGCTCTGTCTACCCATGCTGCTCTTCCTCCTCCGTTCTTCCCCCCTCTGCTCTGTCTACCCATGCTGCTCTTCCTCCTCTGTTCCTCCCCCCCTCTGCTCTGTCTACCCATGCTGCTCTTCCTCCTCCGTTCTTCCCCCCTCTGCTCTGTCTACCCATGCTGCTCTTCCTCCTCCGTCCTCCCCCCTCTGCTCTGTCTACCCATGCTGCTCTTCCTCCTCCGTCCTCCCCCCTCTGCTCTGTCTACCCATGCTGCTCTTCCTCCTCCGTTCTTCCCCCCTCTGCTCTGTCTACCCATGCTGCTCTTCCTCTTCCGTTCTTCCCCCCTCTGCTCTGTCTACCCATGCTGCTCTTCCTCCTCTGTTCCTCCCCCCTCTGCTCTGTCTACCCATGCTGCTCTTCCTCCTCCGTTCTTCCCCCCTCTGCTCTGTCTACCCATGCTGCTCTTCCTCCTCCGTTCTTCCCCCCTCTGCTCTGTCTACCCATGCTGCTCTTCCTCCTCCGTTCCTCCCCCCTCTGCTCTGTCTACCCATGCTGCTCTTCCTCCTCTGTTCCTCCCCCCCTCTGCTCTGTCTACCCATGCTGCTTTTCCTTCAGAAAAGCATGCATCAAAACATTGTTCATTCACATCGGCGCTGTTAGCATTGAGCTAACAGCGCCTATGTGATTTCGCTATTACTTGTGCTCATTTTCTTAGCATTCTAGTAATAGACGCCCAATGGGCTTTTAAAAAAAATATATATATGTTTTTAAGCGTCCTCTTGTGTGTTATGCCGGTAATACCGGAGATCCCGGGATGGCAGAAGAGCAGTATGACAGTATGAAAATCCGGATACCGCCCAAGCCTATAGGATACTGTGCACATTGTATAAGGTGTGTAATGCGTGTGTTCCTCCTCTTCCTCAGTGCCGGGGTGGGCAGGACAGGGGTCTTCATCACTCTGAGTATCGTGTTGGAGAGGATGAGGTACGAAGGGGTGGTGGACCTCTTCCAGACCGTCAAGACGTTACGCACCCAGAGACCTGCCATGGTGCAGACAGAGGTATGGACGAATATACTGTACTGTTGCTGTCTTCCGTTGTCGGGAGAGTGGAATGGAGGGAAATGCTCCTCAACAACGAATCAAAAGGCTTCATGACTCTTCTTACCTGTCAATAGAAAGGATTCCTAACAGTAATCTCAGATAGAAAGATATGACTGAGGGCCTCCCGGGTGGTGCAGTGGTTAAGGGCGCTGTACTGCAGCTCTGGGTTCGCGCTTCCGGGTTGGATGCGCGCTGTGTTAAGAAGCAGTGCGGCTTGGTTGGGTTGTGTATCGGAGGACGCATGACTTTCAACCTTCGTCTCTCCCGAGCCCGTACGGGAGTTGTAGCGATGAGACAAGATAGTAGCTACTAAAACAAATGGACACCACGAAATTGGGGAGAAAAACGGGGTAAAATTCGGGGGGGGGGGGAGAATGATGACTGACTGACTGTGTTTTCTCTCTCTCTCTCTAGGACCAGTATCAGCTGTGTTACAGAGCAGCTTTGGAGTACCTGGGGAGTTTTGACCACTATGCAACGTAACCACTCTGAGCTGAGCAGCCTCTGGCATGGCCACTGAGTGTCCCATCTCAGCCACCGTACTTGTATCAACCCATCTGACCTGACCCTGCCATTGCTACCCTATCACAGGGGAGGAGGGAGGTGCCACTGTCACCTAGCGACGGGTTCAACCAATCCCAGAGGTCTACTACTCAGATTTACAACAAAACAAAAAAACACACAAAAAAAAACCACCCTAAAGATTGCTTTACAAAACAAACAACAAACAATACCATGACGACGACAGCGTTTCATATGGGAGCAAGCGACAGTTCTGACTGAGTTTCTGTTCTCCTTTCTTACTTTATTATTATGAATAATGTTCTTATTATTATTTAGTTAATCATTTGTTTTTTTTTAAATAATTGTTTTAATACCATCAGACATGTATTTGTCTTAATGGCCTAACTGGGGCACAGCATTTTAGTTTTTCCACCTTAATTGGTATGTTTATTTTAGTAAAAAAAAAAATAATAATGTTGTATGTTATTTTAGGGACCTGTATTTTCTACTTCCTAGACGTTAATACAGAAGAACCACTGTTTGTTCTCTGAAGCTGCTGACAGTTTTGACTTTTACCAAGAGTTTTATTGTTTATTATCTATTTTTTTTGTTGTCTTTTTCGTTTTAAAACGGAGCAAGATTAACTAAGATAATACGCCTTCTCACTTTGCTGTTTCTTTTTAAAACGTAGGGGGGGGGGAATGACAAAATTATTCAAACGCATACACCAACCGCCGCGATACAGGTACTATATAAACCACACTAGCTAGCGAAAAAACGTGACATCAACTAACGACAACTAAATCAGCATTGTACAGAAACTCAAAGAGCACATGATGATTTCAACAACAGAGAGAAAGAAGCCTTGAAGGCATTGAGGCCTTCAATAACCAGAGAATGAATCTGGGAGACGAACGGACGAACATACTTTTATACCCAACGAGGAGTTGAACTTGAGAATCAACTCCTTGAATCTCTGTATGAATCATATTGTGTCCCCTCTAAGCCCCTCCTCTTTCCTTGGGTTCCCAGCGAGCTGATTGGTCAGTCCGCTGCCTGGGAGTTGGAACATAGGGACTGCAGGAGCAGCTCCCCGTGGTGGTGGAGAGAGGAGTAGCAGCCATTAACCCTGGCCCCCCTGTACAGAATACTACGATTACTAACGGTGGGACAGAGACACACAAACCCTCTGCACCCTCCAACCGACCTGCTATTATTTTATACAGAAATAGAAATGATGACTATATATATATAATTCTGATTGATTATATATATACATAGATATATACTGCAGCTTCAAACTATATTGTTCAAATAATTCACTCTCTTTACTTACCAGTTTAGAGGAAATGAAAGAGAGAAAGGGAAAGAAAGAGAGAGTGAGAGATGGAAGGAGAGAGAAAGTTAGTGTCTGTATCTACTGGATTACCATAGCAACCTGACAGCCAGACAGAGTTGAGATCAGTGTTCCATTTTTCAATCCAGTCATTTTTCAGGGAGTGAATTCAATTCATGAATCGAAATTCGTTCATTTTGTTGTAATTCGATTCATTTAGTTGTAATTCGATTCATTTCATTGAAACTGGACTTGACCCTAACCTTGCTGAAAGATAGAGAGCAGGTTATCGTTCTGTTAAAGAGAGTGAGAGAGGTGTAGATGTGTAGTTCTGTTAAAGAGAACAGCATAACCGCAACTGAGTACCACTCCCCAGCCTCCGTCGGGCCAACCGCCACCACGCCACACAAGCACATCTTTACCCACAAGGCCGCAGGGCACGACGATCCCCAAGCCTAACAGGACTGAGTCTGACATGCTGGCTGGAATAAACCACAATGTTCATTTATACCTTGTGAATGCTTAGTGCTGTAGGGGTTTCATCTGTTGTATACGCAGTCTGTTTTCTATTTGTTGATAAAGAACTGGAATTTAAAAAAATATGTTGCTGGGGAAAAAAACTCGAATAAAGTTGAATAATTGTTGTTTTTTTTGGGAAAAATTCCTTTTGTTTGTGATGTTTTTGGTCTCCCTCTCATTAAATAATGATTTGCCCTATTGCTATCGTGACAGATATGACTCACATTTCACAGGAAATCGCAAATACTGTGATCACTAACAATAGGGTCGTTCCACATCAAAACGCACAAGAAACAGGATTTCAACAGCCCACCATCTCAGAATGTTCTGAAATCATTTCTGTCGTTAGTGACAGATATACAGGACGATTAGCATTCCAGGAAACATTATTTGGTTGAAATATAATTTGATCTTTTAGAAATTAAGCTAATTGATTGAATCCAAAGCAAATCAGGACAAACTGCAATTGTGAGGTTTCACCATGACCTAAATCTAATGGTTTTCTACCCAAAGTTGTAAAGGAAATGATCTATTTAATAAACACAAGAGAACATCAAAATGAATTGTGCCAGTATAGCAGGAACATTGATTTAAAGGGGCTGTGCAGTCAAAAACTAGATTTTTCTGTGTTTTTATATACACTGAGTGTACAAAACATTAAGAACACCTTCCTAATATTGAGTTGCGCCATATTTCCCCCAATGCTTCCCACATGTGTGTCAAGTTGCCGAGATGTCCTTTGGGTGGTGGACCATTCTTGATAAACACAGGAAACTGTTGAGGGTGGGAAAAACACAGCAGCGTTGCAGTTCTTGACACAAACCGGGGCACCTGGCACCTACTACCCCGTTCAAAGGCACATAGGGTTTCTGTCTTGGCCCTTCACCCTCTGGCACACAGACACAATCCATGTCTGAAGGGCTTAAAAATCCTTCTATAACCCGTCTCCTCCCCTTCATCGACACTGATTGAAGTGGATTTAACAGGTGACATTAATAAGGGAGCGTAGCTTTCACCTGGATTCACCTGGTCGGTCTGTGTCATGGGAAAGAGCAAGTGTTCCTACTGTGTTGTGCACTCAGTGTACACTGGAGTTGCTTACCAAGACGACATTGAATGTTCCTGAGTGGCCTACAGTCGTTCCAGTTTTGACATAAATCGGCTTGAAAATCTGTCAAAATTCAAAATGGCTGTCTAGCTATGACGCTTGGAAGAATTTTATAAAAGAGAAATGTGCGAATATTGTACAATCCAGGTGGACAAAGCTCTTAAGAGACTTACCCAGAAAGCATCTCAGCTGTAATCGCTGCCTAAAGGTGCTTCTATAAAGTATTAACTCAGGGGTGTGAATACTTATATGTAAATGACAGATTTTCATTTTCAGTGCATTTGCAAAAAAAAAAATTCAACAACAACAGAAAATGAATGTTTGTCATTATGGGGTATATTGTGTGTAATAAGTCCAGGGGTATGAACACTTTATGTTTAGAAAATCATTTTGTTAATTAAGCAGAGTGGTTATTGACTATTCTAAATGTTAAAATATTGTAGTTCACGTGGAGCCAACCGTGGGCAGATGTAACTGCTGAAATCCCTATGTACGGAAAATAAAATCCAGTACTTTTTCCAAAACGTTCCGTCCTGCTGAATAGAGTACCACAGTATCAGTCATAATTACCCATAAAACCTAACGGTCAAACAAGAGAAATGGTTCCAATAATTTTTTCACCATACATTTGTAAACACTTAAAATAATGGCTGTGTTTTGTGTAGGTTTACCCTGGCTTTGTGTTTTGTGTAGGCATTGTGTTTTGTGTAGGCATTGTGTTTTGTGTAGGCTTACCCTGGCATTGTGTTTTGTGTAGGCTTTGTGTTTTGTGTAGGCTTACCCTGGCATTGTGTTTTGTGTAGGCTTACCCTGGCATTGTGTTTTGTGTAGGCTTACCCTGGCATTGTGTTTTGTGTAGGCTTACCCTGGCATTGTGTTTTGATAACTGTGTAGATCTCGTTTGGACAAGGACACTGTGGGGCTCTATGCTCCCCTGTGGTTGTGCCTGTACGTTACAGATGAAGGAACTAACTAGCGACCTGACTCACCACCTTGTCCAGAGCGCTGTGCTCTGATTATACTGGAAGTCAACAAGGAAGGCACCCAAGGTGAGGCACAGAGAGCCCCTCCCTGATTGGCTGCGGAGCGCCCCCACCAGGAAGCTGCTGCTGGCCTGGAACCTGTTTGCGGAGAACACTTCCTCCAGCGGCTTGGACCAGCAGGAAGTCCTTGGGGAGAGCCCCTTCCAGATTGGCTGGGAGAGCTCTGAAGCTGATCAGTGCCAATGCTGCCGCGGCCTCGCTGCGGATCCTACGTCTCAGGGAAGAGAGCTTCCTGTGGAGCTGAGACCCCATGCCAGGAGGCAGGCCGAGCTGGACCGCAGGTACTGTAGTTACACAGCACTGACAGTAGGTGGCAGTGTTACTCTTTGTTGTAATGTTACTCTTTATAACGGCTGTCTTGTAGTATATACAGATACTTTAAAAAAAATAACCACAGTGACCTTAAAGGGGGATAATATATCTCAATCAACTCCTATTTAACCCATCTAAGGGGGTGTCATGTTATTCCCTTTGTACTTTACCAGAGTCATAGTGAGTAGAGTGCCATTTCAGACACACCCTAACAGGTTGTTTTCTCCACTTCATCAGGTCGAGTCCTGTGGTGGGGTTTGAGACCCTGGAGGGGGGGGCCAGGTGGTCCTACGGAGCCATGCGGAGGGGGAAGCTGGCCGGGCCGTGTGTTTCCCCACTAGGGAGCCCCGGTACGCGCCTCCTCCCATCCTCGTCCTCCCACCCCACCAACCAGGATGGCGCAGTTTATTTTTTTATTTTATTTAACTAGGCAAGTCAGTTAAAAACAAATTCTTATTTTAAAATGACGGCCTACCCCTCCTATCCCCCCCTAACCCAGACGACGCGGGGCCAATTGTGTGCCACCCTATGGAACTCCCGATCATGGCCTGTTGTGACACAGCCCGGGATCAAACCAGGGTCTGTAATGACACCTCTAGCACTGAGATGCAGTGCCTTAGACCGCTTTAGACCGGAAACAGTGGAAGAGGAGGGGGAAGAGATGGAGCCGGATGGAGGGACCCGAGGGGACCAAGGTGTCCCAGAAAAGAATTGGACTGTCAGTTTCAGTTGATCCCGTAATCCTGCATCCAGGGTGAACTTCTCAGGTGGTTTAGACGCAGGCTGTCCTGAGCTGTGGATCTGAAGATTAAACAGTGAAGGTTTAGAAGCAGGCTGTCCTCAGCTGTGGATCTGAATGAGACCAACAGATAGCAGAATGAGAACAACAGGTAGCAGAATGAGAACAACAGGTAGCAGAATGAGAACAACAGTTAGCATGAGAACAACATGTAGTGGAATGAGAACAACAAGTAGCAGAATGAGACCAACAGGAAGCAGAATGAGAACAACAGGAAGCAGAATGAGAACAACAGGAAGCAGAATGAGAACAACAGGAAGCAGAATGAGAACAACAGGTAGCAGAATGAGAACAACAGGAAGCAGAATGAGAACAACAGGTAGCAGAATGAGAACAACAAGTAGAAGAATGAGAACAACAGGAAGCCGAATGAGACCAACAGGTAGCAGAATGAGAACAACAGGTAGCTTGAGAACAACAGGTAGCAGAATGTGTTGAAGAATGAGAACAACAGGTAGTAGAATGAGAAACAGGTAGCAGAATGAGAACAACAGATAGCAGAATGAGAACAACAGGTAGCAGAATGAGAACAACAGGTAGCAGAATGAGAACAACAGGTAGCAGAATAAGAACAACAGGTAGCAGAATGAGAACAACAGATAGTAGAATGAGACCAACAGGTAGCAGAATGAGAACAACAGGTAGTAGAATGAGAACAACAGGTAGCAGAATGAGAACAACAGGTAGCAGAATGAGAACGGGAAGCAGAATGAGAACAACAGGTAGAATAAGGAGACCAACAGGTAGCAGAATGAGAACAATTGGTAGCAGAATGAGAACAATTGGTAGTAGAATGAGAATGGGAAGCAGAATGAGAACAACAGGTAGAATAAGGAGACCAACAGGTAGCAGAATGAGAACAATTGGTAGTAGAATGAGAACAACAGTTAGCATAAGAACAACAGGTAGTAGAATGAGAACAACAGGTAGTAGAATGAGAACAACAGGTAGGAGAATGAGAACAACAGGTAGCAGAATGAGAACAACATGTAGCAGAATGAGAACAACATGTAGCAGAATGAGAACAACAGGTAGCAGAATGAGAACAACAGTTAGCATGAGAACAACATGTAGTGGAATGAGAACAACAAGTAGCAGAATGAGACCAACAGGAAGCAGAATGAGAACAACAGGAAGCAGAATGAGAACAACAGGAAGCAGAATGAGAACAACAGGAAGCAGAATGAGAACAACAGGTAGCAGAATGAGAACAACAGGAAGCAGAATGAGAACAACAGGTAGCAGAATGAGAACAACAAGTAGAAAAATGAGAACAACAGGAAGCCGAATGAGACCAACAGGTAGCAGAATGAGAACAACAGGTAGCTTGAGAACAACAGGTAGCAGAATGTGTTGAAGAATGAGAACAACAGGTAGTAGAATGAGAAACAGGTAGCAGAATGAGAACAACAGTTAGCATGAGAACAACATGTAGTGGAATGAGAACAACAAGTAGCAGAATGAGACCAACAGGAAGCAGAATGAGAACAACAGGAAGCAGAATGAGAACAACAGGAAGCAGAATGAGAACAACAGGAAGCAGAATGAGAACAACAGGTAGCAGAATGAGAACAACAGGAAGCAGAATGAGAACAACAGGTAGCAGAATGAGAACAACAAGTAGAAGAATGAGAACAACAGGAAGCCGAATGAGACCAACAGGTAGCAGAATGAGAACAACAGGTAGCTTGAGAACAACAGGTAGCAGAATGTGTTGAAGAATGAGAACAACAGGTAGTAGAATGAGAAACAGGTAGCAGAATGAGAACAACAGATAGCAGAATGAGAACAACAGGTAGCAGAATGAGAACAACAGGTAGCAGAATGAGAACAACAGGTAGCAGAATAAGAACAACAGGTAGCAGAATGAGAACAACAGATAGTAGAATGAGACCAACAGGTAGCAGAATGAGAACAACAGGTAGTAGAATGAGAACAACAGGTAGCAGAATGAGAACAACAGGTAGCAGAATGAGAACAACAGGTAGCAGAATGAGAACAACAGGTAGAATGAGAACAACAGGTAGCAGAATGAGAACAACATGTAGCAGAATGAGAACAACATGTAGCAGAATGAGACCAACAGGTAGCAGAATGAGAACAACAGGTAGCAGAATGAGAACAACAGGTAGCAGAATGAGAAGCAGACCTTCAAATGAGAACCTTATAGACACCATCATACCAACACAATTTTGGGGATTTCTTGTCTAACTTGAACTTTTCCATGTTTGAGTTAAATTGGTTTAAACACCTTTTACATGACAGTTACATATACAGTTTAGGAGCTGGAGAGACATTTGCAACAAGATGTTTGTCAGAGTTTCACACCTATGATCCAAGAGTGACTGATTGTTCCTGTAATATAAATGAGAGTTCTTATTGTCCTGTGATTAAAATCAGATGTTATTTGTCACTTGGTTCGTAATCAACAGGTGTAGACTAACAGTGAAATGCTTATGTCACGACCCCCCGCCCGAAGTTGACTCCCCCGCCTGTTCGGGCGGAGCTCGGCGGTCGTGGTCACCGGCCTACTAGAAGTTGACTCCCCCGCCTGTTGGGGCGGAGCTCGGCGGTCGTGGTCACCGGCCTACTAGAAGTTGACTCCCCCGCCTGTTCGGGCGGCGCTCGGCGGTCGTCGTCACCGTCCTACTAGCCGTCACCGATCCCTTTTCCTTTTCGGTTAGTTTTGTCTCATTTGTTACACCTGTTCCTATTTTGTGTGTGCTTGATTCTCCTCCCTATTTTAGCGTATGGAACCCACCCCTTTGTTGTGCGGGATTATTTTGATGTTCACGTTGTATTTGTTGGTGTTGTTCGTTACTCTGGACCTTGTTACCCGTTGTTTTGGGTTGGTCAGTGTTTTGCGCCCTGCGTGTTTGGGCATTTCATTTTGGTGCCACATTAAAGTGCACTTTTCCCCTGGACCTCTCTGCTCTCTGCGCCTGATTCCTCGCTGCACACCCAGCCAGCCGTGACAGCTTTCTTACTTCCTAACAATGCAGAGAGAAACAGAATAGTAAAATAATAACACACAGAATAAATAAATGAGTAAAGATAACTTGGCTATGTACACTGGGTACCAGTACCAAGTCGTTGTGTAGGGCTGCAAGGTAATTATGGTAGATATGTACAGAAAGTACTCACACCCCAAGACTTTTTCAACATTTTGCTGTCTTAAAGCTTGAATTTGTAATGGATAATATTGAGATTTTGTGTCACTGGCCTACGCACAATACCACATAATGTCTAATTATGTTTTTAGAAATTTTTACACAATTAAAAATAACAAATCTGAACTGTCTTGAGTCAATAAGTTTTCAACATCTTTGTTATGACAAGCCTAAATAAGTTCAGGAGTAAACAGGTGCTTAACAAGTCACAGAATAAGTTGCATGGACTCACTGTGTGTGAAATAATAGTGTTTAATGTACCGGCTGTCGTAGGTGGAAGAAGGAGAGGACCAAGGTGCAGCATGGAACGGGTTCATGATCTTTTAATTACACTGAACACTGGAACAAAAATAACAAAACGGAACAAACAAAACAGTCCTGTCTGGTACAGAGACAGAAAACAACTACCCACCACTCAAGGGCGAAAACAGGCTGCCTAAGTATGGTTCTCAATCAGAGACAACGATTGACAGCTGCCTCTGATTGGGAACCATACCAGGCCAAACACCTAGAAATACAAACATAGAACAAAACATAGAATGCCCACCCCAACTCACGCCCTGACCAACCTAAAATAGAGACAGTGACAGTTTAACCTCTTGAAGCTAGGGGGCACTATTTTTATTTTTGGAAAAATAACTTTCCCAAAGTAAACAGCCTATTTCTCAGGACCAGATTCTAGAATATTCATATAATTGACAGCTTATGATAGAAAACACTCTAAAGTTTCCAAAACTGTATTGTCTGTGAGTATAACAGAACTGATATTGCAGGCGAAAGCCTGAAAAAAATCCAATCAGGAAGTGACTCTTATTTTGAAAGCTCTGTGTTCCTATGCATCCCCATTGACCATTGAAAGGGATATCAACCAGATTCCTTTTTCTATGGCTTCCCTAAGGTGTCTACAGATACAGGCCTTTATTTTGAAGAATGAACGTGAACGACCACATTACGTAAGTGGTCAGGTGGGGGCTCTCAGAGGCCATTGTTCCTCCCGGTCCTAGTGAAAAGCCAACTGTCCCGGTTTATATATTATCGAATAGATATTTGAAAGGATTGATTATAAAAAACGTGTGCCATGTTTCTGTCGATATTATGGATATAATTTTGAATTTTTGTCTGCGTTGTCGTGACCGGTGGATTCCTGGGCATAACGCACCAAACTAACGGAGGTATTTGGATATAAAAAATATCTTTATGGAACAAAAGGAACATTTGCTGTCTAACTGGGAGTCTCATGAGTGAAAACATCCGAAGATCATCAAAGGTAAACGGTTAATTTGATTTATTTTCTGATTTTCGTGAACAAGCTTCCTGATGCTAAGTGCACATAATGCTATGCTAGGCTATCGATAAACTTACACTAACGCTTGTATTGCTTTCGCTGTAAAGCATAATTTCAAAATCTGAGACGACAGGATGATTAACAAAAGGCTAAGGTGTGTTTTGCTATATTTCACTTGTGATTTCATGAATATGATTATTTTCTAGTAATAATTTTTGACTGTTGCGCTATGCTATTCAGCGTTGCTGATGACAAATATACCGGATCAGGGATGGGTAGTTCCATGATTGTTGAATGACTACCTCAACTCTGTATCCCACACATACAATTATCTGTAAGGTTCATCAGTCGAGAAGTGAATTTCAAACACAGATGCAACCACAAAGACCAGGGAGGTTTTCCAATGCTTCGCAAATGGCACCTATTGGTAGATGGATAAAGAATGTAATAATTAAATAACAGACATTGAATATCCCTCTGAGCATGGTAAAGTTATTCATTACATTTTGGATGGTATATCAAAACAACCAGACACTACAATGATACAGGCGTCCTTCCGACCTCAGTTGCCAGAGAGGAAAGAAACCGTTCAGGAATTTCACCATGCGGCCCATGTTGACTTTAAAACAGTTACAGAGTTTAATGGCTGTGATTGGAGAAAACTGAGGATGGATCAACAACGTTGTAGTTACCCCACAATACTAACCTAAATGACAGAGTGAAAAGCCTGTACAGAATAGAAAATATACCAAAACATGCATCCTGTTTTCAATAAAGCACTAAAGTAAAACTGCAACAAATGTGGCAAAGAAATTAACTTTATGTCCTAAATACAAAGCGTTATGTTTGGGGCAAATCCAACACATCGCTGAGTACCACTCCATATTTTCAAGTATGGTGGTTTCTGCATCATGACTATGCTTGTCATCGGCAAGGACTAGGGAGTTTTTTGGCCAACAGATTTTCTCTCAGAGTTTTCATTCAATAGGGTTTTCAGTACATTTATTTAAAGTCATCCGTTTAAATTAGGTGTACCTTTAATTTGTAAATATAATGCATATTCGTTTCCTTTTCGTCACCAATTGATAGATTTTTAAAAAAATACTCTGATATTGTATATTATTTTGCGTTAGTATTTATTTATTTACGCACAAAATATATTGGTGAACCTAAAATACAGTGGTTTGATTCCTCCTGAAAGTTGACATATTCAATTGTTCCATCCATTAAATATTAGAAGGTGAGAAAAGTGAACAACAGGGGTTGAACAGTATTCCTACTAATCTACCCTGATAATCCTCACTAATCATAGAACTGTGATGACAACGGTCCAGTCGCTGTGAACCGCGTGCCAGGCTCCAGGTTTAACTGCTAGGTATGGTCTGCGTTCCATAATGATTCCAATAGGCTACATGTCCTAAATTATTTCACAACTTGTCATACTTTAGCCTGATATGATCCACTATTTCTAACAATACTCAGGAACAACCACACTAACATGACAGAGGAAAGAAAGGCAAACTAACAATGTAATGGAATGGTAGAGAAATTAACATGAAATTATCTGGCAACAGCTCTGGTGAAAGTTCCTGCTGTCTACATGCCAATTGCACACTCCCTCAAAACTTGAGACGTCTGTGGCATTGCGTTGTTGTGACAAAACTGCACCTTTTGAAGTGGAATTGTATTGTCCCCAGCACAAGGTGCACCTGTGTAATGATCATGCTGTTTATAATCAGCTTCTTGATATGCCACATCTCTGTCAGGTGGATGGATTATCTTGGCATAGGATAAATGCTCACAATTGTAAACACATTTGTGCACAATATTTTAGAGAAATAAGCTTTTTGTGCATATGGAAGATTTCTGCTATCTTTTATTTCAGCTCATGAAACATGGGATCAACACTTTACATGTTGCGCTGATATTTTTGTTCAGCGTACATTCCATTTAAGCACGCTTAGCTTGGGTCGGTATTCCTCCCTTTTATAATATTATAATCCACGTCAATATATTGTTTTTTGTTTCCTTTGTTGAAGCTAAGTAAAAGTAGACATTCTGGAAGATGGCTTTTAAAGAAGAGGCGAAACACTAACAGCTTCCTGCACTACAACTTGCACACTTTCTATCAGCTTCCTGCACTACAGCTTCCTGCGCTACAGCTTCCTGCGCTACAGCTTCCTGCGCTACAGCTTCCTGCGCTACAGCTTCCTGCGCTACAGCTTCCTGCACTACAGCTTCCTGCACTACAGCTTCCTGCACTACAATTTACACACTTTCTTTTGCTCTTCTCCCTCCCTCCCTCCCTCCCTCCCTCCCTCCTTACTTACTTGTTTTAACTCTAAAGACTCAGAAAGAAAGGGACCTCTGATCTCATTGATTTGCAGCCATACATGCGTATTAAGGTGTCAGACAAGATATACTTGTCCCTGGCAGAAGGTGTCCAAATCATCCCGTAGCACTCGTCCGTCAGCCAGAGACACAGACGGCGAGATTAGCATGTCCAAAGTAATCAGACTAGCTGCGCGAACAACTACAAAAAGAAGGGGGGTT
Organism: Oncorhynchus clarkii lewisi; assembly: GCF_045791955.1. NCBI lineage: Eukaryota > Metazoa > Chordata > Actinopteri > Salmoniformes > Salmonidae > Oncorhynchus > Oncorhynchus clarkii. Next base: position 43,092,324 of record NC_092174.1, read on the forward strand.
AGGAGGAAAAGAGGCAGAGACAGGAGGAGGAATGAAGAGAGGGAAGAGGAGGGGGAAAGGGAGGAGTACGAGTAAGTTGGAAGAAGGGAAAAAGAGGATAGGGCGGTGGAGCAACAGTTGGGAAGAGAGGCAGCTGAGAGGCTACGTGCTCCAATGAACTATTCTCCAGAACCCATCTCATCTAGTGATTCAAAGCCTTTTCCTTACTGTGGTCTCGCCCACTCTGCTTGTAGCCTTGCTGTGACTGGTGGAGGAGCATACAGCTGAAGAGGTAAGTACAAGATCTGTTCTACTACACTTATGGGGTGCTACATTATCAGAGAAGGACTGGAGTCATGGTCCTTAACTTTACGGTACTTAGAGTTACTTAGCGTTACTTGACTTAGCTTTACTTGGCTTAAAGTTACTCAGCTCTGCTTAGCTTTACTTGACTTAGGGAACTGCATCAGTATAAAGAGAGAAGAGTTTTGTGAAATGTCTCAAATGCCTCTTTCCCACTCTGAGTTGAACCTTACCTTTTCTTACTCATCAAGTCATACACAAATATGAGGCTCACTCATCACTTCTTCAATCAAGATGTGAATTTCTACCAGATTTAACGTTTGGAAGAGTCACACCACAATGAATGGATGAGAGAGACGAGTGAGAGAGCGAGAGAGCGAGAGAGAGAATCAACACAATCACTTCAGCGGCTGCAGTACACATGGATCCAGAGGATTGAGAGGAGGAGAGGGACACACGGTGGTTTCCTTCCCCACTCCGAGGCCACGATGCTGGGCTTATCCCGTCGCCGGCTCCTGCCTGCTCCAGAGTTCAGCTGGAGAAGACGATGCTAGGCAGCTAAATCTGGATTAACAGACCTGGGCAGACGGTAAGGACACCGCTCCTTTTGTTAGTATAAGCTGGGAGCTTAGTGGGAAGGTGTTAGGTGCCCCTGTAGGTGTTAGGTGCTGTATACTGACAGCATTGGTTGGTTCATCAAACAGCAATTGGCCAGGAAGCAGCAAACACACCATAGATTAGATTTATGTCAACAATGTTTATTCTAGCTTCAACCTCGTGTTACTAGGTCTACGTCTCAAATGGCACCCTACTCCCAATTTAGTGCACTATTTTCTGAGTGGGTCCATTGGGCTCTGGTCAAAAGTAGTGCACTATTTTCTGAGTGGGTCCATTGGGCTCTGGTCAAAAGTAGTGCACTATTTTCTGAGTGGGTCCATTGGGCTCTGGTCAAAAGTAGTGCCCTATTTTCTGAGTGGGTCCATTGGGCTCTGGTCAAAAGTAGTGCCCTATTTTCTGAGTGGGTCCATTGGGCTCTGGTCAAAAGTAGTGCACTATATATGAAATAGTCTGCCCTTTGGGACAACGTGTACGTAATTGTTTGAGGTGTGATTTGACATTTGGACTGGTGTTGATGTTATTAAGACCTCGACATCATGAGCTTATTTAACATACTGCGACGTCATGATCTTATTTAGCCTACTGTGACATCATGATCTTATTTAGCCTACTGCGACGTCACGATCATATTTAACCTACTGCGACATCACGATCTTATTTACCCTGCTGTGACATCACAATCTTATTTAACCTGCTGTGACATCACAATCTTATTTAACCTACTGTGACGTCATGATCTTAATTAACCTGCGTTGACGTCATGATCTCATTTAACCCACTGTGTTGGCAGAAGTTACTTCTGATTCAGTCTGTAAATGTCAAACACATTTCAGATATGTATTTTCTGCTTGAACATCACGAGAGCAGTATTCAACCTGTGCGAAGTGGTTTTCTTCTCCATAGACTTCCACAAATATCAAAATGTGTGATATAGTCCAGTAGATAAAAGCCAAAACAATGTTTAAGATGTTCCTATAATGTATAGAATACCAAGTTAGATTATTTTCACAAATCACATATTGCCTGGACTAATATGGGTTTTGTAAAGATGTACTGGCTAGTACTAGCTAGTTCAAATAAAGTGACTGATTGAACGAATCCTCACTTATCAGTATCTGTAATTTGGCAGTACGCCCAGACCTTGTTTTGAGAACGAAAGATATCTCAGTTTCAAGGTCTCAGTTTAGAGAGAAGAAAACCTTGTGAGGTGTTGATCTGTCACATGTTATGAACCAGTATTGGTCTGTCACATGTTATGAACAAGTCTGTCACGTGAATTAAACAAAATGCCAATGATTCATGAATTATGCTAAATCATGCAAATATAGCTTGTCTGTGTATAGCTGCTGGGACTGCCCAGGCAGATCTCCTAACAGACATCCACGATCAAATCAAATCAAATGCTATTAGTCACATGCGCCGAATACAACATACAGTGAAATGCTTACTTACAAGCCCCTAACCAACAATGCACTTTCAAATAAATATGGATCAGAATAAGAGATAAAAGTAACAAAATAACAATGTGGAGACTATATACAGGGGGGTTCCGACACAGAGTCAATGTGCGGGGCACTGGTTAGTAGAGGTAGTATGTACATATAGGTAGAGTTTCTAAAGTGACTATGCATAGATGACAACAGAGAGTAGCAGTGGGGTAAAGAGGGGATGAGGGGAGGCACTGCAAATATTCTGGGTTGCCATTTGACTAGATGTTCAGGAGTCTTCTGCCTTGGGGGTAGAAGCTGTTTAGAAGCCTCTTGGACCTAGACTTGGCGCTCCGGTACCGCTTCCCATGCAGTAGCAGAGAGAACAGTCTATGACTAGGGTGGCTGCAGTCCTTGACAATTTTAAGGCCTTCTTCTGACAACGCCTGGTATAGAGGTCCTGCAGCAGGAAGCTTGGCCCCAGTGATGTACTGGGCCATTCGAACTACACTCTGTAGTGCCTTGTGGTCGGAGGCCGAGCAATTGCCATACAGGGCAGTGATGCAACCAGCTGGTGCGGCTGTAGAACCTTTTGAGGATCTGAGGACCCATGCCAAATCTTTTCAGTCTCCGGAGGGGTAATGGGTTTTGTTGTGCCCTCTTCACGACTGTCTTGGTGTGCTTGGACAATGTTAATTTGTTGGTGATGTGGACACCAAGGAACTTAAAGCTTTCAACCTGCTCTTCTGCAGTCCCGTCGATGAGAATGGGGGCGTGATGGTGTTGGAGTCGTGCCTGGCCGTGCAGTCATGAGTGAACAGGGAGTACAGGATGGGAACTGAGCAACCACCCCTGAGGGGCCCCTGTGTTGAGGATCAGCGTGGCGGATGTGTTGTTACCTACCCTTACCACCTGGGGGCGGCCGGTCAGGATGTCCAGGATCCAGTTGCAGAGGGAGGTGTTTAGTCCCAGAGTCCTTAGCTTGTTGATGAGATTTGAGGGCGCTATGGTGTTGAACACTGAGCTGTAGTCAATGAATAGCATTCTCACATAGGTGTTCCTTTTTTTCCAGGTGGGAAAGGGCAGTGTGGAGTGCAATAAAGATAGCATCATCTGTAGATCTGTTGGGGCGTATCCAAATTGGAGTGGGTCTAGGGTTTCTGGGATGATGGTGTTGATGTGAGCCATGACCAGCCTTTCAAAGCACTTCATGGCTACAGACGTGAGTGCTACGGGTCAGTAGTCATTTAGGCAGGTTACCTTAGTGTTCTTGGGCACAGGGACTATGGTGGTCTGCTTAAAACACATTGGTATTACAGACCCAGACAGGGAGAGGTTGAAAGTGTCAGTGAGGACACTTGCCAGTTGGTCAGGGCATGCTCGCAATGCAAGTTCTGGTAATCCGTCTGGCCCTGCGGCCTTGTGAATGTTGACATGTTTAAAGGTCTTACTCAGCTATGCAGACCGTGATCACACAGTCGTCTGGAACAGCTGGTGCTCTCATGCATGTTTCAGTGTTATTTGCCTCGAAGCGAGCATAGAAGTAGTTTAGCTCATCTGGTAGGCTGGTGTCACTGGGCAGCTCTCAGCTGGGCTTCCCTTTGTAGTCTGTAATGGTTTGCAAGCCCTGCCACATTCGATGAGCGTCAGAGCCGGTGTAGTACGATTCGATCTTAGTCCTGTATTGATGCTTTGCCTGTTTAATGGTTCGTTGGAGGGCATAGCGGGATTTCTTATAAGCTTCCGGGTTAGAGTCCCTCTCCTTGAAAGCGGCAGCTCTAGCCTTTAGCTCAGTGTGGATGTTACCTGTAATCAATGGCTTCTGGTTGGGGGATGTACGGTCACTGTGGGGACGACGTCATCGATGATTATTGATGAATCCAATGACTGATGATGTGTACTCCTCAATGCCATCGGAGGAATCCCGGAGCATATTTCAGTCTGTGCTAGCAAAACAGTCCTGTAGTTTAGCATCTGCTTCATCTGACCACTTGTTTATTGATCTAGTCACTAGTGCTTCCTGCTTTAATTTTTGCTTGTAAGCAGGAATCAGGAGGATAGAATTATGGTCAGATTTGCCAAATGTAGGGCGAGGGAGAGCTAAGTATGTATCTCTGTGTGTGGAATAAAGGTGGTCCAGAGCCCTTTTTCCTCTGGTTGCACATGTAACATGCTGATAGAAATTTGGTTAAACTGAATTAAGTTTCCCTGCATTAAAGTCTCCGGCTACTAGGAGCGTCGCCTCTGGGTGAGCGTTTTCTTGTTTGCTTATGGCGGAATACAGCTCATTCAATGCGGTCTTAGTGCCAGCCTCTGACTGTGGTGGTATGTAAATCACTACAAAAGAATATAGATGAAAATTATCTCGGTAGATAGTGTGGTCTACAGCTTATCATGAGATACTCTACCTCAGGCGAGCAATAGCTCGAGACTTCCTTAGATGTCGTGTACCAGCTGTTATTTACAGAAATACATAGTCCGCCGCCCCTTGTCTTACCAGATGACACTGTTCTATCCTGCCTGTACAGCGTATAACCAGCCAGCTGTATGTTGATAGTGTCGTCATTCAACCACGACTCCGTGAAGCATAAGATGTTACAGTTTTTAATAGTCGATTTTATTGTCCAAAGATTGCACGTTTGCTAGCAGAATGGAGGGAAGTGGAGGTTAATTAGATCGCCTAAGAATTCTCAGAAGACAGCCCGACCGTCGGCCCCTTTTTCTCTGCCTCCTCTTCACGCAGATCACGGGGATCGGGGCCTGTTCCCGAGGAAGTGTATCCTTTGCGTCGAAAAAAAGACATCAGGACTGCGATTACTCGGACTAGCAGAATCCTTTATTTTTCTCATTGGTGCATTACTTTTGTTGGAACCTCTCCAGTTTGCTGATAATAAACAATTATTCATTTAAGATTGACTTTGAGTGTCCATAGTGGTAATTTACACGACACAGTAAACCCCCTTCACGGTAAAGAGCAGACAGCCTTGTTAGAAAATGAGTGGATGTGAGACCAACGTGTCGATAACACGTAGGCTGTTTCATCATCTCTTCAAGCTTCCTGTCTCTTCTGGAAAAGAACAAGTGTTACGTTGATCATGAAGAGGATAAGACGCACATACATGCGCACATAAACACGCCCGCACATAAACGCGCAGGCACATACACACAGTGCAGATGACGGGGCTTCGCTGTTCCCTCACCAATATTCTCCCATACTATACATGTGGTAGATCCACACATCAGCCCATATGTCATATGTCAACAGACCTATCCCTATGTCAACATACCAATCCCTATATCAACATACCTATCTCTATGTCAAATGTCAACAAACCTATCCCTATGTCAACATACCTATCCCTATATCAACATACCTATCTCTATGTCATTTATCAACAGACCTATCCCTATATCAATGTACCTATCCCTATGTCAACATACACATCTCTATGTCAACATACCTATCCCTATATCATATGTCAACATACCTATGTCTATGTCAACATACCTATCTCTATGTCAGCATACCTATCCCTACATCAACATACCTATCCCTATGTCAACATACAGTTGAAGTCGGAAGTTTACATACATCAAAGCCAAGTACATTTAAACTCAGTTTTTCACAATTCCTGACATTTAATCTTAGTAAAAATTCCCTGTTAGGTCAGTTAGGATTACCACTTTATTTTAAGAATGTGAAATGTCAGAATAATAGTAGAGAGAATGATTTATTTCAGCTTTTATTTCTTTCATCACATTCCCAATGGGTCAGAAGTTTACATACACTCGATTAGTATTTGGTAGCATTGCCTTTAAATTGTTTAACTTGGGTCAAACGTTTCGGGTAGCCTTCCACAAGCTTCCCCCAATAAGTTGGGTTTTGGCCCATTCCTCCTGACAGAACTGGTGTAACTGAGTCAGGTTTGTAGGCCTCCTTTTTCACACAAGCGTTTCAGTTCTGCACACAAATGTTCTATTGGATTGAGGTCATGGCTTTGTGATGACCACTCTAATACCTTGACTTTGTTGTCCTTAAGCCATTTTGCCACAACTTTGGAAGTATGCTTGGGGTCATTGTCCATTTGGAAGACCCATTTGCGACCAAGCTTTAACTTTAACTGATGTCTTGAGATGTTGCTTCAATATATCCACATAATTTTCCTACCTCATGATGCCATCTATTTTGTGAAGTGCACCAGTCCCTCCTGCAGCAAAGCACCCCCACAACATGATGCTGCCACCCCCGTCCTTCACGGTTGGGATAGTGCTTTTCGGCTTGCAAGCCTCCCCCTTTTTCCTCCAAACATAATGATGGTCATTATGGCCAAACACTTCTATTTTTGTTTCATCTAATCAGAGGACATTTCTCCGAAAAGTACCATAGTCTGGCTTTTTTATGGCGGTTTTGGAGCAGTGGCTTCTTCCTTGCTGAGCGGCCTTTCAGGTTATGTTGATATAGGACTTGTTTCACTGTGGATATAGATACTTTTGTACCTGTTTCCTGCAGCATCTTCACAAGGTCCGTTGCTGTTTTTCTGGTATTGATTTGCACTTTTCGCACTAAAGTATGTTCATCTCTAGGAGACAGAACGCGTCTCCTTCCTGAGCGGTATGACGGCTGCGTGGTCCCATGGTGTTTATACTCGCGTACTATTATTTGTACAGATGAACGTGGTACCTTCAGGCGTTTGGAAACTGCTCCCAAGGTTGAACCAGGTTTGTGGAGGTCTGCAATTTATTTTCTGAGGTCTTGGCTGATTTCTTTTGATTTTCCCATGATGTCAAGCAAAAAGGCAGTGAGTTTGAAGGTAGGCCTTGAAATACATCCACAGGTACACCTCCAATTGGCGTCAAATGATGTCAATTAGTCTATCAGAAGCTTCTAAAGCCATGACATCATTCTCTCTACTATTATTCTGACATTTCACGTTCTTAAAATAAAGTGGTGATCCTAACTGACCTAAGACAGGTATTTTTTACTAGGATTAAATGTCAGGAATTGTGAAAAACTGAGTTTAAATGTATTTGGCCGAGGTGTATGTAAACTTCAGACTTCTACTGTATCTCCAACTGTATCTCAACTTCCGACTTCAACTGTATCAACGTACGTCATCACACCCTTGACAGCAGTAGTGAGTCTCAGCTGTGGCCTGAAGGATTACATGCACCACTACCTGGGCCTGGGCTGGCCCAGCAGGTCACTAGTGATTAACCTGTGTTAACCTGGGAGAAGTGATACCTGCCTGCCTGACTGCCTGCCTGGGACTCCCTCTCTCTCTGTAGCCTTCCTGACCCTGATACAGATGTAGGGTTGAGAAACCCTCCTGGGTTGGAACAAAATGGGAGTTGATATGTGCATGGGATTGATATGTGTTGATATGTGCATGGGATTGATATTTGTTGATATGTGCATGGGATTGATATGTGTTGATATGTGCATGGGATTGATATGTGTTGATATGTGCATGGGATTGATATGTGTTGATACAGTGCCTTGCGAAAGTATTCGGCCCCCTTGAACTTTGCGACCTTTTGCCACATTTCAGGCTTCAAACATAAAGATATAAAACTGTATTTTTCTGTGAAGAATCAACAACAAGTGGGACACAATCATGAAGTGGAACGACATTTATTGGATATTTCAAACTTTTTTAACAAATCAAAAACAGAAAAATTGGGCGTGCAAAATTATTCAGCCCCTTTACTTTCAGTGCAGCAAACTCTCTCCAGAAGTTCAGTGAGGATCTCTGAATGATCCAATGTTGACCTAAATGACTAATGATGATAAATACAATCCACCTGTGTGTAATCAAGTCTCCGTATAAATGCACCTGCACTGTGATAGTCTCAGAGGTCCGTTAAAAGCGCAGAGAGCATCATGAAGAACAAGGAACACACCAGGCAGGTCCGAGATACTGTTGTGAAGAAGTTTAAAGCCGGATTTGGATACAAAAAGATTTCCCAAGCTTTAAACATCCCAAGGAGCACTGTGCAAGCGATAATATTGAAATGGAAGGAGTATCAGACCACTGCAAATCTACCAAGACCTGGCCGTCCCTCTAAACTTTCAGCTCATACAAGGAGAAGACTGATCAGAGATGCAGCCAAGAGGCCCATGATCACTCTGGATGAACTCCCGAGATCTACAGCTGAGGTGGGAGACTCTGTCCATAGGACAACAATCAGTCGTATATTGCACAAATCTGGCCTTTATGGAAGAGTGGCAAGAAGAAAGCCATTTCTTAAAGATATCCATAAAAAGTGTTGTTTAAAGTTTGCCACAAGCCACCTGGGAGACACACCAAGCATGTGGAAGAAGGTGCTCTGGTCAGATGAAACCAAAATGGAACTTTTTGGCAACAATGCAAAACGTTATGTTTGGCGTAAAAGCAACACAGCTGAACACACCATCCCCACTGTCAAACATGGTGGTGGCAGCATCATGGTTTGGGCCTGCTTTTCTTCAGCAGGGACAGGGAAGATGGTTAAAATTGATGGGAAGATGGATGGAGCCAAATACAGGACCATTCTGGAAGAAAACCTGATGGAGTCTGCAAAAGACCTGAGACTGGGACGGAGATTTGTCTTCCAACAAGACAATGATCCAAAACATAAAGCAAAATCTACAATGGAATGGTTCAAAAATAAACATATCCAGGTGTTAGAATGGCCAAGTCAAAGTCCAGACCTGAATCCAATCGAGAATCTGTGGAAAGAACTGAAAACTGCTGTTCACAAATGCTCTCCATCAAACCTCACTGAGCTCGAGCTGTTTTGCAAGGAGGAATGGGAAAAAATGTCAGTCTCTCGATGTGCAAAACTGATAGAGACATACCCCAAGCGACTTACAGCTGTAATCGCAGCAAAAGGTGGCGCTACAAAGTATTAATTAATTTTTCACGCCCAATTTTTCTGTTTTTGATTTGTTAAAAAAGTTTGAAATATCCAATAAATGTCGTTCCACTTCATGATTGTGTCCCACTTGTTGTTGATTCTTCACAAAAAATACAGTTTTATATCTTTATGTTTGAAGCCTGAAATGTGGCAAAAGGTCGCAAAGTTCAAGGGGGCCGAATACTTTCGCAAGGCACTGTATGTGCATGGGATTGATATGTGTTGATATGTGCTCCTCCCTCTCTCTGCACAAAGCTTTCCTTACAGCTCTGTGTTGAATCTGGGCTGGAACTAAAACCTGAATGCTCAGCAGTTCTCCAAGACTGGAATTGCCCATCCCATGTAAAGAGTTGTGTTTCTTGTGGACCGGCACCGATTCCTGGGACGTTACTGGCCAGCCCCTCATTGATTTATAGTACTGAGCTGGGAGAAAAGTTTCCCGTTTCAAGGATCAGTTGACCAGTTAAACAGATCAATGAAAAGAAACCAAGTGCTACCGAGCATGTTTTAGTCTATATGCTACAGTAGGTGTGTAGACCTACTCTACATCCTCAGCCTGCCCATCCCACCACACGTGTATAGACCTTAACCTACCAATCCCAGGTGTTATCCCACGTGACCATAGATAAACTGGGAGGCATTAGAGGGTAATCCAGCCCTGATCTTTGCAGTATGTCCCCATTTCCCTTCAGAGCAGCTACTCTCTATCCCTGACCTTACTTCGTGCTTTCTGATGTTCAGAACATGGGGAGAGGGAAGACAGGATGTAGAAACACTTTTATTTTAATTAAATTTTTATTTCACCTTTATTTAACCAGGTAGGCTAGTTGAGAACACCTTTATTTAACCAGGTAGGCTAGTTGAGAACAAGTTCTCATTTGCAACTGTGACCTGGCCAAGATAAAGCATAGCCGTGTGAACAGACAACACAGAGTTACACATGGAGTAAACAATTAACAAGTCAATAACACAGTAGAAAGAAAGAGAGTCTATATACATTGTGTGCAAAAGGCATGAGGAGGTAGGCGAATAATTACAATTTTGCAGATTAACACTGGAGTGGTAAATGATCAGATGGTCATGTACAGGTAGAGATATTGGTGTGCAAAAGAGCAGAAAAGTAAATAAATATAAACAGTATGGGGATGAGGTAGGTAAAATTGGGTGGGCTATTTGCCGATAGACTATGTACAGCTGCAGCGATCGGTTAGCTGCTCAGATAACAGATGTTTGAAGTTGGTGAGGGAGATAAAAGTCTCCAACTTCAGCGATTTTTGCAATTTGTTCCAGTCACAGGCAGCAGAGAACTGGAACGAAAGGCGGCCAAATGAGGTGTTGGCTTTAGGGATGATCAGTGAGATACACCTGCTGGAGCGCGTGCTACGGATGGGTGTTGCCATCGTGACCAGTGAACTGAGATAAGGCGGAGCTTTACCTAGCATGGACTTGTAGATGACCTGGAACCAGTGGGTCTGGCGACGAATATGTAGCGAGGGCCAGCCGACTAGAGCATACAGGTCGCAGTGGTGGGTGGTATAAGGTGCTTTAGTAACAAAACGGATGGCACTGTGATCAACTGCATCCAGTTTGCTGAGTAGAGTATTGGAAGCTATTTTGTAGATGACATCGCCGAAGTCGAGGATCGGTAGGATAGTCAGTTTTACTAGGGTAAGTTTGGCGGCGTGAGTGAAGGAGGCTTTGTTGCGGAATATAAAGCCGACTCTAGATTTGATTTTAGATTGGAGATGTTTGATATGAGTCTGGAAGGAGAGTTTACAGTCTAGCCAGACACCTAGGTACTTATAGATGTCCACATATTCTAAGTCGGAACCATCCAGGGTGGTGATGCTAGTCGGGCGTGCAGGTGCAGGCAGCGAACGGTTGAAAAGCATGCATTTGGTTTTACTAGCGTTTAAGAGCAGTTGGAGGCCACGGAAGGAGTGTTGTATGGCATTGAATCTCGTTTGGAGGTTAGATAGCACAGTGTCCAAGGACGGGCCGGAAGTATATAGAATGGTGTCGTCTGCGTAGAGGTGGATCAGGGAATCGTCCGCAGCAAGAGCAACATCATTGATATGTACAGAGAAAAGAGTCGGCCCGAGAATTGAACCCTGTGGCACCCCCATAGAGACTGCCAGAGGACCGGACAGCATGCCCTCCGATTTGACACACTGAACTCTGTCTGCAAAGTAGTTGGTGAACCAGGCAAGGCAGTCATTAGAAAAACCGAGGCTACTGAGTCTGCCGAAAAGAATATGGTGATTGACAGAGTCGAAAGCCTTGGCAAGGTCGATGAAGACGGCTGCACAGTACTGTCTTTTATCGATGGCGGTTATGACATCGTTTATTACCTTGAGCGTGGCTGAGGTGCACCCGTGACCGGCTCGGAAACCAGATTGCACAGCGGAGAAGGTACGGTGGGATTCGAGATGGTCAGTGACCTGTTTGTTGACTTGGCTTTCAAAGACCTTAGATAGGCAGGGCAGGATGGATATAGGTCTGTAACAGTTTGGGTCCAGGGTGTCTCCCCCTTTGAAGAGGGGGATGACTGCGGCAGCTTTCCAATCCTTGGGGATCTCAGACGATATGAAAGAGAGGTTGAACAGGCTGGTAATAAGGGTTGCGACAATGGCGGCGGATAGTTTCAGAAATATAGGGTCCAGATTGTCAAGCCCAGCTGATTTGTACGGGTCCAGGTTTTGCAGCTCTTTCAGAACATCTGCTATCTGGATTTGGGTAAAGGAGAACCTGGAGAGGCTTGGGCGAGTAGCTGCCGGGGGGAGGGGGTGATATAGACCCACAGGTTGATACAGACCCACAGGTTGATATAGACCCTAACCCACAGGTTGATATAGACCCTAACCCACAGGTTAATATAGACCCACAGGTTGATATAGACCCACAGGTTGATATAGACCCACGGGTTGATATAGACCCACAGGTTGATACAGACCCACAGGTTGATACAGACCCACAGGTTGATATAGACCCACAGGTTGATATAGACCCACAGGTTGATATAGACCCACAGGTTGATACAGACCCACAGGTTGATACAGACCCACAGGTTGATACAGACCCACAGGTTGATACAGACCCACAGGTTGATACAGACCCACAGGTTGATATAGACCCACAGGTTGATACAGACCCACAGGTTGATACAGACCCACAGGTTGATACAGACCCACATGTTGATACAGACCCACAGGTTGATATAGACCCACAGGGTTTCCATCATTTAAATCTACTATGTAATGTAATTACACTGCAATAAACAATGTAAACAGTTCCAACCCTCCTTCTGGCCACAATACCTGTTCCATTCCAAACTTCCAAACATTCCAAACTTCCAAACATTCCAAGCCTCCAAACATTCCAACCTTCCAAACATTCCAACCTTCCAACCATTCTAACTTTCCTTAGATATTATTCTCTGCACCAGTCCGGATTTACGTTTGGTCCTCTTGGAGTACTTTCTCTCTCTCTCTCTCTCTCTCTCTCTCTCTCTCTCTCTCTCACTCACTCACTCACTCACTCACTCACTCACTCACTCACTCACTCACTCACTCACTCACTCACTCACTCACTCACACACTCACTCACTCACTCACTCACTCACTCACTCACTCACACACACACACACACACACACACACACACACACACACACACACATGTTTTGTCCTAAGATAATTATTCTCTTATCAAATCTGGTGAACCACTTTGGAGAGTTCTGGTCTGGCTTTGCTCTCCTGTTAGTTTACTGTTTCCAGACCTGGTCTGGGGAAATGTTTTGCTTTCTACAGTCAAGATGAAACAAATACTAACTGGCTAATGATGAGGTTGTACTGTACTATCCCTCAGAGAGAGAGAGAGAGAGAGAGACTAAACAGCGCGAGAGAGAGAAACTAGAGAGCGAGAGACTAGAGAGTGCAAGAGACTAGACAGTGCGAGAGACTAGACAGTGCGAGAGACTAGACAGCGCGTGAGAGAGAGACAACGAGAGAGACTAGACAACGAGAGAGACTAGACAGCGCGAGACAGAGAGATCAAGAGACTAGACAGCGAGAGACAGCGAGAGAGAGAGACTAGACACCGAGAGATAGAGAGGCACAACTACGACAACATAACCAACAAAAACAGGTCACAACTGCTGTAGCTCTGTCGCACGATGAGTATGTGCATAGTCAATGGTATGCTTCGAGGGGACTTCTATGATAGGTACACCTACAGCTCATCTCTTGACAGTAGTACTGTAGACTACTTTATCACTGACTCTCTCAGAGCGTTCAGTCAGCCCACTGACACCACTATCAGATCACAGCAAAATCACAGTCTACTTGAACAGAGCAATACTCAATCATGAGGCATCATAGCCAAAGGAACTAATTAATATTAATTAAGAAATGCAATAGATGGAAGGAAAGTAGTGTGGAAACCTACCAAAAAACAATTGGGCAACAACAAATTCAATCCCTTTTAGACAACTTCGTGGACAAAACGTTCCACTGTAATAGCGAAGGTGTAATCTTAGTAGAAAACCTAAACAGTATATTTGACCTCTCAGCTTCCCTATCAAATCTAAAAATGCCAAACAGAAAACCAAAGAAAATGAACAACAATGACAAATGGTTTGATGCAAAAACCTAAGAAAGAAAGTGTCAAACCTGTCCAACCAAAAACATAGAGACCCAGAAAACCTGAGTCTACGCCTTCACTATGGTGAATCACTAAAACAATACAGAAATACACTACGGAAAAAGAAGGAACAGCAAGTCAGAAATCAGTTCAATGTCATTGAAGAATCCATAGACTCTAACCACTTCTGGGAAAATTGGAAAACACTAAACAAACAACAACACGAAGAGTTATCTATCCAAAATGGAGATGTATGGGTAAACCACTTCTCCAGTCCTTTTGGCTCTATAACAAAGAACAAACAGCAAAAATATATACATGATCAAAATCAAATCTTAGAATCAACTATTAAAGACGACCAGAACCCACTGAATTCTCCAATTACATTGAATGAACTACAGGACAAAATATAAACCCTCCAACCCAAAAAGGCATGTGGTGTTGATGGTATCCTCAATGAAATGATCAAATATACAGACAACAAATTCCAATTGGCTATACTAAAACTCTTTAACATCCTCCTTAGCTCTGGCATCTTCCCCAATATTTGGAACCAAGGACTGATCACCCCAATCAACAAAAGTGGAGACAAATTTGACCCCAATAACTACAGTGGGATATGCGTCAACAGCAACCATGAGAAAATCCTCTGCATTATCATTTACAGCAGACTAGTTCATTTCCTCAGTGAAAACAATGTACTGAGCAAATGTAAAATTGGCTTTTTACCAAATTACCATACGTCAGACCACGTATTCACCCTGCACACCCTAATTGACAAACAAAACAAAGGCAAAGTCTTCTCATGCTTTGTTGATTTCAAAAAAGCTTTTGACTCAATGTGGCATGAGGGTCTGCTATACAAATTGATGGAAGGTACACCAAATCCAGGTACACAAACAACAAGTGTGCGGTTAAAATTGGCAAAAAAAAACATTTCTTTCCACAGGGCCGTGGGGTGAGACAGGGATGCAGCTTAAGACCCACCCTCTTCAATATATAGATCAATGAATTGGTGAGGGCACTAGAACAGTCTGCAGCACCCGGCCTCACCCTAGAAGAATCTGAAGTCAAATGTCTACTGTTTGCTGATGATCTGGTGCTTCTGTCACCAACCAAGGAGGGCCTACAACAGCACCTAGATCTTCTGCACATATTCTGTCAGACCTGGGCCCTAACAGTAAATCTCAGTAAGACCAAAATAATGGTGTTCCAAAAAAGGTCCAGTCACCAGGACCACAATTACAAATTCCATCTAGACACCATTGCCCTAGAGCACACAAAAAACTACACATACCTCGGCCTAAACATCAGCGCCACAGGTAACTTCCACAAAGCTGTGAACGATCTGAGAGACAAGGCAAGAAGGGAATTCTATGCCATCAAAAGGAACATAAAATTCCACATACCAATTAGGATCTGGCTAAAAATACTTGAACAGTTATAGAACCCATTGCCCTTTATGGTTGTGAGGTATGGGGTCCGCTCACCAACCTGCTCACCAACCTTGAATTCGCAAAATGGGTCAAACACCAAACTGAGACTCTACATACAGATTTCTCCAAAAATATCCTCTGTGTACAACGTAGAACACCAAATAATGCAGGCAGAGCAGAATCAGGCCGATACCCGCTAATTATCAAAATCCAGAAAAGAGCCATTAAATTCTACAACCACCTAAAAGGAAGCGATTCCCAAACCTTCCATAACAAAGCCATCACCTACAGAGAGATGAACCTGGAAAAGAGTCCCCTAAGCAAGCTGATCCTGGGGCTCTGTTCACAAACACAAACCCACCCCACAGAGCCCCAGGACAGCAGCACAATTAGACCCAACCAAGTCATGAGAAAACAAAAAGAGTATTACTTGACACATTGGAAAGAACTAACAAAAAAACAGAGCAAACTAGAATGCTATTTGGCCCTAACCAGAGAGTACACAGTGGCAGAATACCTGACCACCGTGACTGACCCAAACGTAAGGAAAGCTTTGACTATGTACAGACTCAGTGAGCATAGCCTTGCTATTGAGAAAGGCCGCCGTAGGCAGACTTGACTCCCAAGAGAAGACAGGCTATGTGCACACTGCCCACAAAATGAGTTGGAAACTGAGCTGCATTTCCTAACCTCCTGCCAAATGTATGACCATATTAGAGACACATATTTCTCTCAGATTACACAGACCCACAAAGAATTTGAAAACAAACCCAATTTTGATAAATTCCCATACATCTATTGGTTGAAGAACCACAGTGTCACAGCAGCAAGATGTGTGATCTGTTGCCACAAGAAAGGGGCAACCGGTGAAGAACGAACACCATTGTAAATACAACCCATATTTATGTTTATTTATTTTCCCTTTAGTACTTTAGCTATTTGCACATCGTTACAACCCTGTATATAGACATAATATGACATTTGAAACGTCTTTATTCATTTGGAACTTCTGTGAATTTGATGTTTTACTGTTAATCTTTATTGTTTATTTAACTTTGGTTTGTTATCTACTTCACTTGCTTTGGCGATGTTAACATATGTTTCACATACCAATAAAGCCCTTAAATAGAAATTGAGAGAGAGACTAGACAGCGAGAGAGAAACTAGACAGCGAGAGAGAGACTAGACCGCGCGAGAGAGAGAGACTAGACAGTGAGAGAGAGAGAGACAGCAAGAGAGACTAGAAAGCGAGAGAGTGACTAGACAGCGAGAGACAGAGAGACTAGACAGCGAGAGAGAGAGACTAGACAGCGAGAGAGAGACTAGACAGCGAGAGAGAGACTAGACAGCGAGAGAGAG